>NC_077243.1:54610000-54907500 GCF_947179165.1 Solanum dulcamara
TATCAGTGTGAAATAGATTCGCTCGAGTTATAATATGACTGATTTATTCATAAATTCTCTACCAACTGCAACATTCAAAAAGATTGTTCACAAGATTGAGGTGCAAAGATTCAAGCCTCTAGATTGATATTCTCATTAGTGGGAGTTAATACGCGATGTACTCTTTTTACCTCACAAGATTTATTTCAATGAGTTTTCTTATTGGGTTTTATAATGAAGCCTCAAAAATGCATATTATTACATATGTGTATTCTTTTTCCTTCGCTAACATTTTTTTATAGGTTTTACCTAGTAAGATTAATGAGACACATAATCTATTAAATAGATATTTAAGGGGATTGTTATAAACATATTTGTATTATAATGAATGTCTATTAGATAGATTCTTTCGAAGAAAAGCTAGAAATGCTAGTTAGTGACCAAAGAATAGTGTATGGAATATCGTGCACTTACTTTCTCCAATATTTGGAATACAAATCTCACGAATCTTTACTTTCTAAATTAAATCTTAATTCAAGGGAAAAGTTATAGTTTCCAAAATACAAGGAAATCCACGAACTTTTCCTTACTTCAAGGTAATTCATCCAATCTTAAGGGTTGAAAACTTCTATAAATAATCTCGTTATGTTAAAAAAATCGTCCAAGGCTAATAAAGTAAGGCAAAGAAAATCAGCGTGGAAAAACGAGCAAAATCTATCAAAAAATATACAAACATTAGCCTTCGTGAAAAAATGGAGGCAAATAAGCTTGTAACAGTATTTCTAATGTGCATAGTTGTGTTGTCAGTTGTGCACTTCTCTATGGCTGAACTTTTCAATGGATGCTACGATGAATGTCGCAAGGAATGTAGTGTGATCGGCTTTGACGAGAGCATATGTGTAATGAGATGTCAGGTCGAATGCGATACTATGAAGTTTAAAGGTACGTCTCTGTTTCATAGTATTAGTCTTTTAAATTTTGTGTGTTTCTTCGTGTGGATCTTTAGAATTATATTTAATAATATGATACATTTATCTGAATTATCCTTACCATCTTATTATTTTCTAAATATCTCACTTAATTACTACAATCTACTAATTAAGAGCTTCTAGGGTGTATATAAGAAATGATGTAAGCTATATTTGGGAATAGAGGAGCATGCTTTTATTAATTAGTCTAATTTAAATACTATTCAAACTTTTTCTATTTTTAAATTACTTTTGTGTTCTATTTTATAGACAAATTGAAGAACATCAAGCCTTGAACTAGACCAAGGACGCGGGGAATCACCTTTAGAAGGAGATGGGGCAAAATGAAGAATAAAAGAGTTTCAACTCTTTTTTAATTAACGCATTATTTCTCTTTCATTGCTGTTGTAATTCATAAATTAAATAAAAATTTACACTTTAATTTTTTTTTAAAATATTACTGTCTTCCTTGAGTTCATTGCGGTAAAGTTACACATACATATATATGTATGTATGCATAATGAGAGCTTGGAGGTACTTTAGTGTGTGTTTGTTTGTGTAAATGAACGAATAAAAGTTTTTAGTTGACAAAAATATTTTTTAAATATTGAACAAATATTAAACCATTATACATTAATCTGTAAAATTTTTGAGGGTTGTAAGTTATACAATTCTTTCATTATTATTTGTAGTCAATATACGACTAAGTAGAGTTCCTAGTGGCTAACATTATAAACAACAATTAAGAAAATAAAGGTAGCATAGTATGCCTATGAAGATGAAATAACAGCATTCATTAGTATTTGGTTGGTGTCTTATTGAAGTACCTCTAAGCTCTCATTAGATGCCATGAAATTGAGTGTCTTTCAAGGCAAAATAAATGGTGAAAAGAGAAAACCAGCAGGAACTACTACCAGTAAGAATAAGCTCCAACTCATAACTATAACAGCCCTCGGGGTTGTTTTGATTTTTCATCTAATATTCCCTATTTTTGCCCTTCTCTTAGCTTCTATATGTAATTTTTACATGTAGGGATGGGTGACATGATTTCAAAGATGGTCAGAAGGGTATTGGGTGAGTTTTTCAGTTTTGAAATGTTTGAAAGTTGGAAAGTTTGATCGAAGCCAACATTCCGGGTAAATGAGCTTGAAATCAAATTCCAATAGGGTACTTGTATCATCCCAAAAGTTCCTACCTTAGATTAGATCAGAAAGAGTTTAGAAAAAGGTTCTAAGCCTGTAGAACCTATGTTTATAGAGACCATCTATGGGTTGTAAAAGGAACTGCAGACCATAGATGGGAACTGTAGACCAACTTCAGAAATTAGGAAAAGTGGCCTAAGATTTACTAGTTGGGTTTATAATTCGTAAAACCCTTTATGGGTCATAGACTTGATTATAGATCAAGGTTCAGAAACTTGGAAAACTTGCTTGGAAAGAACGAGCCTTGTTACAAATCCTAGGAGGTTTTACTGGTCATAGTTGGGACTAGTAAACCAAGCCTCAGAAACTAAGAGATTATTCTGATTCTTACGAACACACTTTACGACTCGTAGAATGTTCTACAAACCATAAATGGGTCTTGTGGAATCAATCATTACAAACTCTATTCCATCTTGTTTATACATCCAACAGTATGATTCGTAGTTTGACTTATTGATAATAATTTGGTCTCTTGGTTAAAAGTCCAGAAACTCATATTTCTTGCCTGACTTCTATGGAGATCCATGATCCGTAAATTGCCCTCGTAGAATAGGTCGACAACTTTTGAATCGGGGATGTTTGCTCATTTTCCATTATTTTAAGTCATATACTACATTGTTTTGGACTATTATAAGTGGGATTAGGTGATTCTTATTAGCCTAAACTCTCACATTCACTCATAACCTCTCAAATTAGATTTCTTCTCTCTCTCAAGTCTTCTTTCAGGCAAGAGATAGGGTTCCAAGCTTCAAGTCTCCATCCAAAAATTCAAGCTAGGGATTCTATTCTAGGAATTGGGGATTTCATAAATGGGTATCCCTTCAACTTCAATTTTTCAAGTTTATGTATTCTCCAAAACTTAGATTTCTAGGATTTTCATGGGTTCTTGATGAAATTCAGTTTTTCTTCATGATTAGCCTTCAATTGCATGATTTTAATTATAATTTCATATTTTCAATGGTAATTTCATGAACCCTCAGTATATAAGTAGTTTCATGAGTTAGAATTATGTAATTTCAAATGCATGTTTTAGATTATCAAGTTTGATGATTTTAGATACTTTCAAATAAAGTATCCATCAGTTATTATCAGTATTTTATTAGATTTCATGATTCATAAGTTGCTCTATTTATAATCAATTTATTAGTTTAAGTCAGTATTATCAAACTATTATTGTTTCAAGTCGTTGGATATTTTGATGGGAGTTATACTTAGCATTGAGTGGATTTAGGAATGACAGATTCTGATCGGCGTCTGTGAATCTTTAGTAGCAATCTCTATGTCAAAGAACTTCATGACACCATATGATTTGTCTCAGATAAAACTAGTTTACTGGCTCCACATTAGCTCAACCTCAACTTTTACACCTTGCCAAGTATTGTTTTTGCCCTTTTCATGGGGATTATATATCAAACTCCATGTTGTAGCTCACATTTTTATAAATTTATTTTAGTATCTCCCACAGTTAGACTTTTTAGTTATTTCCTAATCTAGTACTGAGTTATTACAGTTCGGTTTATTTAGTTTTCATGTTATTTATTTAATCAATTGTATCAACATATTTTACAAATTCATTATGTTCAGATATCAAATTAGTTATGAATATTCCACATACTCAGTACATTCAAAGTACTGACATCGTACTTTCTGCCTATATTGTGTTATAATATAGGCTTTGAAGATTTGTGTCCCGCCCATAGTTAGTACAGACCCAATCAACATTGCAACAATCCATGGTGAGTCCTCATTATACGAGGAAAACCCTTAAGTTTCTTTTCAGTATTGTTCTTCAATTATTCAAATAGTTGGAGTTAGCTAGGGTCTTGTCCTAGCAACTCATATTAGTAGAGGCTATTTAGAAAATCAGTTTAGATTCTGCTCACGTGTTTCACAGATATTGTCTATTTGATGTTAGCCTCTTGTTAGACTATTTTTCTTGTTTTACGTATTTCAGTTATATTCAGTTTTTGAAATCTTAGAGTCATGTCATGGCGTGACGTTACCTTGGGGTCATATTTTGCTCTAAGCAATTTGTTGCGACTAAGGGGTAGTTATAGGTGGTGACAAACTTGGTTTTAGAGCATTAGGTTCAAGTGTCTGAAAGTGGCGTTAAGTAGAATCTTGTTCATGGGCTTAAAGTTCCCATATCTATGAATAGGAGGGAATGAAATATTTTAGGAAATACTTTAATTCTTACATTCAAACAGTCGCGCGATGGAGTCTATTTAATCTATTTCTCACTCATGCACAACTTGTGTACAACATCATGCCTCTCAGAAGAGCTTATCTGTCACGCCCCAAGCCTACACCCTAGACGTGGACGACACTCAAAAATTATTGCTAGCTCCAATTGAACCCTTGGCATACTGATTGTTGAGAGGAATACTTAAACGTGAATGTGGAAGCATTAAAATATGAGCAATTAAAATCATTTAAGATAACTCATGCAAAAGTTTGGAATAAATATGAATATAAATAATAATATTAATCATGTTTAAAAATTCTAACATAAAAGACTGATCTGACTAAAAAATATTGTATATCTATGAAGCCTTTACTGATTGAAGATAAATGTCGACACAAGACGCACGACTACCTGACTAATCCACTAACAATGACAAAAAATCAAATATAATGAACTAACTAAATTGGCCCTTCAAAAGCGAGGAGGTCTCACCAACTTCGGATGAGAAACAATCTTACAGAGTGTGTGCTATTGTGAAAACCTGAATCTGCATCATAAAATGATACAACGCAAAACAATATTAGTACATGGAACGTACGATATGTAATAAATTTGAATGAAATAATAATTGAACTGAATACTTATATTGAAAGGAATACTGAAAATAACTTGACTGAAATGTAAAACATGAATTTGAAATAAAACATGTAAAGTTACACATGATAAGAGACCCAAACTGAACTCATGGATCCGTATAAAAAGTCATTATTAGGGATTGGGGTGAGGAGTCTCTTGAACCAACAACATGATCATATGCTACGCTAGGTTAGTAGTTTATGGGGTTTGAATTATTTGACCTCTTACTTAAAACGATGGTCAATACTTCTACCAAAACATGCACTCTGCTCATTAACTCAAAGAAATCCCACTTTAGGGGAAAACCAAAAATCTTCTACTTAGAGAATTTGCTCAAAATAATTTGTTTAAACTAAATGGAGCTCAACTTAACTAACGAAAAATTACTTTCTCAAACTGATAATGCTTTCTGTAAAAGAGACATGCTTTTCTCAATAAAAGTAATGCATTTGGAATCCTTCATTTCCCTTAAAACTGTTTCTCAATAATAATGCAAAATATTTTAACTTGCTAAAATTTTAAAAATCATGCATAATGAATAATAATACAAAAGTTTCAAAATCAAGCAATGCACTCAGGACACTCAAGTTTTCTTAAAATTATTCTTTTACTAATAGCTTTGAAATACTTTTACTTTAACCAATAATAATGCATAATACATAGAAATGTAAAACCTTCAGCAATTCAAAAAGGGTTCATGTGTAAAATAATCATGAACAATGATCAAGTACTAGAATATTGTAAGGAATCATAATTTCAACAATAGAGGTTTGCATTCAATAACAAAGAATAATTAAAACCTTAAAATTCAAGAAATGAATTGGGTTAAAACCTAGGTTAAACTCTTAGTGACTGAATTTAGATGTAGGTTGTGAGGATAAACTTAGTCCATCACTATGAGTAGCCTTACTTACCTGAAAGAACTGAGTTCTTGAAAAAGGTTTGAAGAAGACGCTCTAAACCCTAGCTTTTCTACTCTTGAATCATGCTCTAAGACTTGGAAGTGATTATGAGAGTAAATCGATGAGATGATAATGATAAAGACCTTAAGTAGGTGTAAATGTTTTAGGGTTTAGGATTGTAAGGGTTTGGAGAATAAGGAAATAACCCTCATTAAAAACTAGAGGAGGCCATCTACAGAACCTTGTAAGGTCTGTTGGAACTTCCTCAGGCCGTAGAAGCCTTCCCATATAAAGTTGGCTTAATTTTCTATTTCTAAAGTTGTGATCTACGAACCAATATACGGTCCATAGACACTTGTATGGGTTTTTTGGAAGGATTGTAGAAATCAGGCAACGTAAACTTTCAGGACTTTACCTTCATGAGACATTCTATGGTTTGTAAATACTTCTACGGGCCGTAGAATGGTCTATGAAAGTCAGAGTAAAAATTCAACTTTCAACACTTTGTTTCACGGGTCAGTTACAATCTATAGAGTGATCTAGATCCATAGTTCTTCCAGATACCCATCCTATATCTAATCCTACTTACATATGGCTCAAGCTGAGCTTAAGGAGTTGAAAGATTAGTTGAAGGAACTCCTACATAAAGTTTTTATCAGACCCAACATTTCTCCATGGGGTTCTCCAATTCTCTTCGTACATAATAAAGATGGTTCTCTTAGAATGTGCATAGATTACCATCAGTTGAACAAGGTCACAATTGAGATAAGTATCCCATTCCCAGGATTGATAACGTATTCGATTAGCTTTAACATGCAAGTTGCTTCTCTAATATTGACCTTATATTAGGCTATCACCAACTCAGATTCAGAGAATGTGACATTCCAAGGACAACCTTTAGAACTAGGTATGGTCACTATTAATTTAAGGTTATGTCTTTTGGACTAACAAATGCTACTGCAATTTTTATGGATCTGATATGATTCTAGTATATAATGGATCGTATATGTGTTGATTGATATCCCATTCCTAAATCTCATTGGTATCCTTGCTTTGAAAAAGTCTTTGTTCCTTATTCTTTCCTATCTCCCTTATACTAAATTTTTACTAAACTCTTTCATATGATAATTGTATCTTTTATTTCGAATTCAACCTAGTAGCTTGCAATTCTTTATTTCTTCAATTGCCCATACATTATTTCCTATGGGATTTGACCCCGACTTACTCATTGGATTTATATTGCTAACGATTGCCTATACTTTGAATCATAGAGGTATATTTGAGAATTATCAAAAAAAGGCATCATTGCCGAAGAATAATTTGGCGTATTTATTTGAGACTTTGGGTGGAATTTTTATGAGATAATTGACTTTGTTCAAATTATAAGATTCAAGAGTCGGATGATGATTATGTCAGTTCTTTTTCATCTAGAATATCGAGTTTGATCTTGTAGGATAGTTTGTCAGATCCTCAATACCTTAGAGTTCATTTTGAATATTTAGGTTAAAAGTTGAGTTTTAGGCCTAAGAGAGGTCATAGGGGTATTATTGTCATAAGAACATTTTTTTTGGAAATCCAACAATTAAATTGGCTTAAAATCATACAATCAATTTTCACTATTGGTTCATGTTTATATGATTCTGAATAAGTTATGAGGGTCAAAAATATGTTTTGAAGGGTGCTGGAGTCAATGGGTCAACCAACCCTTTTTGGCCAAAAATAGCCCATATATCGGGTTTCTTTCTACTTTTTCTCATTTTGACCATTGTCACTCAATTGGAGCTTAGGACAGATGATTTTTAAAACAATCTTTTGAGAAAATTTATTAGAGTAAGTATCTTTATCATCTCTAAATCATTTCCTAACGATTAAGTCTCTTTATCATCTCTAAATCATTTCCTAACGATTTCATCTTTCAAAAATATTTCAAAATCAAGATTTCAATGTGGATTTTAGATTTTTTCTCCTAAATTTCAAAATTAGTAATTTAATGATTTCAAACTCGATTTCTATGCAATTTTAATGGGATTTTCAACCACAAATTCCTCTTGATGTGTAGAACATATTTTTAATAAAATTTCAGCTTTAACTTTTCATTTCCTAGGTGATTTTTGATGATTTTGACCCTAGTTCTAAAACCTTGCAATATGGATATCTTTGAACTTCTTTTGATGAATTCTTTCCATTCTTGATAGTTTATAATTATTTTAGAGTCGGTGTTCCCTAGTAGAGTTCTAGTTAGAGTGTTCCGGTGAAGTTTTGGCCTTCAAGATATGTTTGACTATCCTTCTTTGAGACTGGAATGAGGTAATTGATCACTCATATGTGATATACTTTAGGATGGGGCCGTAATGTGATTTGAGACTGTTATTTATATCATGATGCCCATTTGGGAGTTTGATTATATTATGTTTTCTGTTTGGGGTCTTGATTATACTGTGTTGCTCGTGTGGTGGTTTCTTTTTGAGGTTTAGCCCATGTAGGGGTCTTATTTGCTATCATATTTGCTTTGAGAGCATGTAATTTATGATTTTCCTAGGAGAGTGTTGTGTAACACTATTTGACTTATAATGACTGATTGAGGAGTTGAGCTAGTTTTTTTTATCACACTTGAGTAATAAAACACTTTCAAAAGTGGAGAACACTTATTTCAATGTATATCCTTTCCTTTACTATCTATTTGAGAGTGTATATCATGTGTAGGTTGAGTTTTGAGAACTTTGAACCTTATATTACATGTTGAGTTGAATATTGCCTCCATGACATATGTGTTATGATGTATTCATCCTTATTCCTCATATCATTGATCCTGAGAAGTTGAGAAATGTGAAAATTCTTTTTGAGAAATAAAATATGACATTTTTTTTATCCTTGACCACGAATTAGGTGGAAAGTTGATAAGATATTGAGATTGTTATTTTGTTATATGGACTGTAAGTCCCACATGGGTCTTTATCTGTTACCCTTAGCTCGATAGGTGTATACAACAGGTTGTGCGATAGCCTTGATTTTACTATACCACCAAATAATTCCATCATGTAATTGAATTATATTACATTGCTCTTTAAATTATTTGACTTATCTGATTACATGTGATATTGAATTGTTCCTATATATTTACTTTACTCGCGTTATTTTATATAAATTGGTAGCACCGATGCCGATGTGGGACTTTTTTGTATGAAGGTAGAAGTGTTCCTTAGTTTATTTTATATGTTTGATTAATTCCTTATACTCAATAGGTCAAACCAACTGAGTACAATAGAATTATACTTACCTTTACTTTTGTGTCACTTTTGATGTAGATCCTAGTCAGGGTATTCTACACGACAACTAATTTCTTCTAGCAGATAGTGTCATATCAGATTAGTTGTGAGATCCTGTGTTTCGAATCACCATTAGTTCAATCTTCTATTTTAGTCTTTATTTCTATTTGGAGACTCGTTAAATACTTCAATTCAAAAGTTATATTAGATGTTGTTTATACTTATGACATTAGGTTTTATGAAATTCTTTGTTATACTTCTTTTCCTTTTATTTATAGCCTAAATTCCCCTTTCTGAGTAACGTATGTTAATTATTATTAAGCTTACACATCAGGTTGGGTTTTGAAATGTGGGTCATCATGACCCCAGTTTTTGGGCCATGACAAATTGATATCAGAGTACTAGGTTCATCGATCTAATAAGTTAAAGAGTAGGGTGTCTAGTACAGTCTTGTGAATTGATACACAGACATCGATGCTTATCTTTGAGAGGATACAAAACACTTTATTGGAGAAATTCCTTCCATTGATTCCTTTCATGTGAGTTATTCATATCAAGTGTTGTATACCTCTAATCTATTCTTTCAGCATTAGAAGTAATGGCCATGGTCAAGAGGACTACTCCTACTTGAGGATGATCTAGTGAGGCCAAACCCAAGCCTGATTATGAGTATGAGGATGTGGTGCAGTAGACTAAAGAAGTATAAAAAATGGTCGGTTAGACTCCGAGTATTGGATTTCAAATTTTGAGTATCTGATTACTCCCTCCTTTCATTCCTTTGAGATTTGTGTCTCAACCTATTTTTGTTAGTGTTGCTATGTCTACTTTTGAGTAGAAAAGTTTTAAGAGATTCGTCAAAGCATTGCCTCCCAAGTTTGGTGGTATGACAGAGGAGGAGGCTTATGACTTTTTGACTGAGTGTCAGGACATGTTGTTCAACCCATGTTTTTTAAGAGAATAGACCTTACCCAAGGATCTCACCCCTCGTGGTGGTCAGGAGTTGAGCCGCACACCCCCAAGACTTATTATAAATAAATATAGAAAACTACATGAAGGGGGAATAAACCTTACCTCCGAGATTAAGGTAGTTCATAAGTTGAATAGCCCACTAAGGCTATTCGACTTATCCCCATTTACAAGATGGAGCAAACTTAGAATATGTACCTAGGAAAGGACTCCTCTCAATACAATAATTCTAAGAAGTCATAAATAAGGGAGACTATCCCCTTACATAAATATACGGAAAAAGTCTATCAAATTTTTAGATAAGGAGTAACTAAAATAGACAAAGGAACAACCATAGAAGAAAAACATAGTTCTATAGTTGGTTGATGTGATTGGTTAATGAAGGGTCTTGTTGATGAGCATACCATGCAATGCTTCAAAAAATAAATAAGAACTCTTTATCTATGTGAAGAGATATAAGGGCCTCCAATAAACATGATTTACTTCCTATCAACTTGTTGCAAGTTGCTCCTGCACACCATGCAATGCTTCAAAATGTTTGCATTGGTAGAAGCTCCATGAGTAGCTCAACTGCTGTAGCTCTACAAGTTATTGCAGGTTGTTACAAGTTGTTGCAGGTTAATGCAAGTATGATTCTATTGGATCATTTGTAGATGGTTATGCAGTTGAGGGACTTGTTGTTGGATGTTTTAGCTCTGCAATGTACCTTACAAGAAGTGTACAATTCTGAAGTTGGTTGGTATAATTAGTTGATGTAGTTGAGGATATTTTTAATGAGCACATCATGTCAAGATCAAAATAGAGGATTTCTTCATCTATGTGAGGAGATACAATGTGCTCCAATAGGTATGATTTCTCCATAACAAGTTATTGCAAGTTGTTGCTGAGTGCTGCTACCCGGGTATCTTGGAGACACATGGAGTGTCTTACATCTCTTTTCATTTTATGGGAGTGGCTAAGGAATGATGGAAATTGATACTTACTCTTAGGATTATCGGTTCTCCTATGATGAGTTGGGAGAAATTTATTAAGGTGACCCTAGAGAGGTTTATGCGATATAGTTTTTTAATCAATAAAGGGATAATTTTGGTAAATTGGAGCAGGGTTCTCTATCAATTTCTGAGTACGAGCCTTGTTTTCATAAGGTTTCTCTATATGCCTTGTCGAGTATATTTATTGAGTTTGAGCGGATCCGTAAGTTGGTGAAGGAATTTTTTAGTTATCTTCAGAAGGCTATAACATCTCTTGTGTTATCGAGTGGCTCATTTTAGTGTATTATTAATCATGAAAGGATGATTGAGAGTATCTAATATGCTAGAAAGGAAAGAACTAAGAGGTTCTACATATATGGTAGTTCAATGGCCATTCATCTAAAGGTAGAGAGTATTCATGTCTAGACACCTAAGGTTATCAGGGAAGGCCAGTACATGTAGCTATTTAGAGTACAAATGGTACATATAGATCCAGGCCAGGTCAGACTAGTTAGGGTGGTTCTTTAGACTATGGAGGACGTGTGAACACTTTTGGTTATCCTTTATGGGGTTTGGTTCCTCAAGGCTACTATGTTTATGATGAGTTTGGGCACAAGGCAAAAGATTGTCTCAAACGTGTTTCTTCTACTACTCAGCTAGGGACATAGGTTGTATGTGCTATGTTGACCCCATATGTTTGAGGTATTTCATAGAGCGCTAGAGGTGGCGCCAGGGTTGCCAAGGGTGTATCTCAAGGTGGTGCTCATGGTGGTTCATAAGCTAGTGGTTATCGTAGACTATGTTATGCTATATCAAGTAGATCTAAGGCAGAGGCATCTGATGAAGTGCTTACACATATTTTTCCAATTTGCCATCATTATGCTTCAAAATTATTTGATCTCGGGTCTACCTAATCTTATGTGTTGAATTATTTTGTTGTGGGCATTGAATATCTGTGTGATCCTTTTGATGTGCCTACTAGTGTTTCTACCTTGATATGTGAGTCTTTAGTGGTTCATCGAGTATAGTGATGGTGTGTGGTGATATTTTGTGTAGAGAGACTCGAGAAGACTTGATTTTATTAGATATGCTTAATTTTTATATGATATTGGGTATATACTTCCTATCTCACTATCATTCCATTTTGAATTGTTATTCTAAGAATGTGACCTTAGCTTATCCCTATTTTGCTTGGTTGGTGTGGAAGGGTAATTCGAGTTTATATCTGAAAGGGGTGATATCTTATATTCCTGCTCGCTTTATGATGGAGAAGGGTTGCTTGTCTTATTTTTCCCATGTGCGTGATCTTACTAAGGAACCATCTCATTTATAGACCACAAGGGTGGTGAAGGAGTTTATAAAAGTGTTTCTAACATACTTGTCAGGTGTTTATCCAGACTGTGATATCAATTTTGGGAATGATTTTGAGTTGGGCACCAAACCCATCTCTATTTTTTCTTATCATATGGCTTCGACTGAATTGACTGAATTGAAGGAATCAAAGGAATAGTTGGGATATTTATTGAAGAAAGGGTTTATTCAGCCTAGTGTTTTAGCGTGGGGTGCACCATTCTTATTTGTGAAGAAGAAGGATGGTACTATGAGGAAGTGTATTGATTATTGATAATTGAACAAGGTTATAATCAAGAACAAGTATTCTCTTCCTTGCATTGGTGATTTATTTGATCAGTTTCAAGGTTCATCGGTGTTTTCTAAGATTGAATTGAGGTTAGCATACCATCAGTTTAGAATTCAGGACTCGTTATGGGCATTATGATTTTTTGGTCATGTCTTTTAGGCGGACTAATAACCCGATTGCTTTTATGGAGTTGATAAACTAGGTATTTTGGCCTTAGATGGACTCTTTTCTAATGATATTTATCAATGATATTTTGGTTCACTCAAAGAATATGGCCGACCATGTTCGTCACTTGAAGGCAGTGCTCTAAAGGTTGAGGTAGGATAAGTTGTAAGCAAATTTCTTGAAATATGAGTTTTGGCTCGAGTCTGTTGCATTCTTTAGTCATATGGTGACCAAGGATGGGATTACGGTTGATTCAGAAAAGGTTACGATAGTTCATGATTGGGTTACGCCTACTTCAGTTATGGAGATTTGGAGTTTCATTGGGTTAGTGGGGTATTATAGTTAATTTGTTCAGAGTTTCTCTTCCATTGCAACTCCATTAACTAGGCTGTCTCAAAAGACTTTGGCATTTCAGTGGACCGATGAGTGCAATGTGAACTTTCAAAGGTTCAAGAAGTTATTGACTTTGGCACCTATTTTAGCATTACTCGAGGAATGTGTGGAATTTATTGTATTATGTGATACTTTGGGTGTTGGTTTAGGTGGTGTGTTGATGTAGAAGGGGAGAGTCATAGTCTATGCTTCTCGATAGTTGAAGTACATGAGAAGAACTATCCTACTCATGATTTTGGAGTTAGCGGTGGTGTTTTTGTTTTGAAGTTGTGGAGACACTATCTCTATGGAGTGCATTGTGAGTTCTTTATCGACCATCATAGCCTGAAGTATATCTTTTCTCAGCCGAACCTAAGCATGAGGTAGCGTAGGTGGTTAGATATATTGAAGGATTATGACATCACCATTCTTCATCATCCGAGCAAGGCTATATGTGGTAGAGGATGCCTTGAGTCGAAAAGTACCTAGTATGGGTAGTTTAAGGTTTCTTAAGGTGGAGGAGAGATCTTTCGCATTGGAGGTGAAGTCATTGGCTAGAAAGTTGGTTCGACTTGATATTTAGACACTTCAAAATATTTTGGCCTTCGTGGAGGCTAGTTCTACTTTGATGGATCAGATTCTTTCCCACCAGTTTAATGATGATAAGTTGATAATGATTTAGGACAAAGTATTTAGGGGTGAAACTAAGTTGGATTCTCTTGATACCAAGGGAGTTTTAAGGATTAGTAGTCATATTTGTGTGCCTAAAGTTGGTGAATTGGTGTGTATGATATTAGAGAAGGTGCATTGTTCTATTATACACTCAGGGAGGTAAAGATATTTCATGATTTGAAACAACACTATCGGTTGTGCAGTATGAAGAGGGACATCATGGATATTGTGGACAAGTGATTAAATTACTAGTAAATGCAGTATGAACATCAAAAGTCGGGTGGTTTGATGCAAAGGATGCCCATTCCCAAGTGAAGGTGAGAGAGAATTACTATGGACTTTGTGATGGGATTACTCTTGACTTTGGGTTAGCATGATTTAGTTTGGGTAATGGTGGATCGTTTTACCAAATTGACTCATTTCATTCCGACGAAGACTAGTTATAATGCAGAGAAATTGGCTTGGATCCACATGTGTGAGATTGTACAATTGCATGGAGTGCCTAGTTCTATTGTGTCTGCTAGAGGTACGTAGTTTACCTCTCATTTCTGGAGTTCTCTGCTAGAGAAGATGGGTACAACGCTTGAGTTGAGGATTATTTTTCATCCTCAGACCGATGCTCAATCAAAGAGGACTATTCATGTACTTGAGAACATGCTTCAAGCTTGTGTCATGGACTTTGGTGGTCATTAGAACCTTTCCCTTCCTTTTGTAGAGTTTGCCTACAACAAGAGTTATCATTCTAGCATTCATATGGCACAGTTTGAGGCCTTATATAGGAGGAGGTGTAGATCTCCCGTTGGATGGTTTGATTCTTTTAGGGTACTACCTTGGGGTATCGATTTATTAAGAGATACCATGGATAGGGTGAAGTTAATTCAACAACGCCTTGTGACTGCCATATGTGTTGGGAATGGTTTGTTTGGTCCTCGATGCGATCGGGAGAGATTTTAGTGATTTTGAGACTTGAGGTGGAATTTTTATGAGATAGTTGACTCTGGTCAACATTAGGAGATTCGAGCATTAGATGGTGATTCCATTAGTTCCATTACGTCCGAAACATATTTTTTTGTATATTAGGGTGGTTCGTTAGAGCCTCTTGACCTTAGAGTTTGTTTTAAGTATTTAGGTTAAAAATTGAGTTTTAGGTCTAAGAGAGGTCTATGGGGGTATTATTTTCATAACAATCGTTTTTCGAAAATACAACGATTTCATTAGCTCCAAAAAATATTTTATGATACATTTGCACTATTGGTTCCTGTTTATAGGATTCTAGATAAGTTCTAAGGGTCAAAAACATGTTTTGAAAGGTCCTGGTGCAAGTTGACCACAGTCAAGCAATCAACAAACCCTTTTTGGCTGAAAATATGCCATATTTCGGGTTTCTTTCTCTTTTTGCTCATTTCCACCATTGTTTCTAAATTGGAGCTTAGGAGAGACGATTTCTAAGGAAATATTTTGAGAAAATTCGTTAGAGTAAGTCTCTTTATCATTTCTAAATCATTTCCTAACAATTTCATCTTCTAAAAAGCTTTTCAAAATCAAGATTTCAATGTGGGTTTAGGGGGTTTTCTTCCAAATTTCAAAATTAGTAAATTCTTGATTTTGAACTAGATTTTTTAAAAATTTTAATTGGTTTTTCAACAACGAACTCCTCTTGATGTGTATAACCTGACGATCCAATAAAATTCTAGTTTTACCCTTTTCATTTCTAATGTGAGTTTTGGACGATTTTGACCCCGGTTCTAAAACGTTGCAATATGGGTATCGTGGAACTCCTCTTGATGAATTCTTTTAATTTTTGATAGTTGATGATTGTTTTAGAGTCGGTGTTTGTGAGTAGAGCTTCGGTTAGAGTGTTCGGGTGAAGTTTCTCCTTTGAGGTATATTTGGCTATCCTTCTTTGCAATTTAGACTGTTGTTTATATAATGATTCCCATGTGGGGGCTTGATTTTATTGTGTTGCATGTATGGAGTCTTGATTACACCATGTTTCTTGCGTGGGCGCTTATTTGTGCGGTTTAGCCCGTGTGGGGCCTTATATAGACGGTTGTTTATATAGAACGAGCCTTGTTACAAATCCTAGGAGGTTTTACTGGTCATAGTTGGGACTAGTAAACCAAGCCTCAGAAACTAAGAGATTATTCTGATTCTTACGAACACACTTTACGACTCGTAGAATGTTCTACAAACCATAAATGGGTCTTGTGGAATCAATCATTACAAACTCTATTCCATCTTGTTTATACATCCAACAGTATGATTCGTAGTTTGACTTATTGATAATAATTTGGTCTCTTGGTTAAAAGTCCAGAAACTCATATTTCTTGCCTGACTTCTATGGAGATCCATGATCCGTAAATTGCCCTCGTAGAATAGGTCGACAACTTTTGAATCGGGGATGTTTGCTCATTTTCCATTATTTTAAGTCATATACTACATTGTTTTGGACTATTATAAGTGGGATTAGGTGATTCTTATTAGCCTAAACTCTCACATTCACTCATAACCTCTCAAATTAGATTTCTTCTCTCTCTCAAGTCTTCTTTCAGGCAAGAGCTAGGGTTCCAAGCTTCAAGTCTCCATCCAAAAATTCAAGCTAGGGATTCTATTCTAGGAATTGGGGATTTCATAAATGGGTATCCCTTCAACTTCAATTTTTCAAGTTTATGTATTCTCCAAAACTTAGATTTCTAGGATTTTCATGGGTTCTTGATGAAATTCAGTTTTTCTTCATGATTAGCCTTCAATTGCATGATTTTAATTATAATTTCATATTTTCAATGGTAATTTCATGAACCCTCAGTATATAAGTAGTTTCATGAGTTAGAATTATGTAATTTCAAATGCATGTTTTAGATTATCAAGTTTGATGATTTTAGATACTTTCAAATAAAGTATCCATCAGTTATTATCAGTATTTTATTAGATTTCATGATTCATAAGTTGCTCTATTTATAATCAATTTATTAGTTTAAGTCAGTATTATCAAACTATTATTGTTTCAAGTCGTTGGATATTTTGATGGGAGTTATACTTAGCATTGAGTGGATTTAGGAATGACAGATTCTGATCGGCGTCTGTGAATCTTTAGTAGCAATCTCTATGTCAAAGAACTTCATGACACCATATGATTTGTCTCAGATAAAACTAGTTTACTGGCTCCACATTAGCTCAACCTCAACTTTTACACCTTGCCAAGTATTGTTTTTGCCCTTTTCATGGGGATTATATATCAAACTCCATGTTGTAGCTCACATTTTTATAAATTTATTTTAGTATCTCCCACAGTTAGACTTTTTAGTTATTTCCTAATCTAGTACTGAGTTATTACAGTTCGGTTTATTTAGTTTTCATGTTATTTATTTAATCAATTGTATCAACATATTTTACAAATTCATTATGTTCAGATATCAAATTAGTTATGAATATTCCTCATACTCAGTACATTCAAAGTACTGACATCGTACTTTCTGCCTATATTGTGTTATAATATAGGCTTTGAAGATTTGTGTCCCGCCCATAGTTAGTACAGACCCAATCAACATTGCAACAATCCATGGTGAGTCCTCATTATACGAGGAAAACCCTTAAGTTTCTTTTCAGTATTGTTCTTCAATTATTCAAATAGTTGGAGTTAGCTAGGGTCTTGTCCTAGCAACTCATATTAGTAGAGGCTATTTAGAAAATCAGTTTAGATTCTGCTCACGTGTTTCACAGATATTGTCTATTTGATGTTAGCCTCTTGTTAGACTATTTTTCTTGTTTTACGTATTTCAGTTATATTCAGTTTTTGAAATCTTAGAGTCATGTCATGGCGTGACGTTACCTTGGGGTCATATTTTGCTCTAAGCAATGTGTTGCGACTAAGGGGTAGTTATAGGTGGTGACAAACTTGGTTTTAGAGCATTAGGTTCAAGTGTCTGAAAGTGGCGTTAAGTAGAATCTTGTTCATGGGCTTAAAGTTCCCATATCTATGAATAGGAGGGAATGAAATATTTTAGGAAATACTTTAATTCTTACATTCAAACAGTCGCGCGATGGAGTCTATTTAATCTATTTCTCACTCATGCACAACTTGTGTACAACATCATGCCTCTCAGAAGAGCTTATCTGTCACGCCCCAAGCCTACACCCTAGACGTGGACGACACTCAAAAATTATTGCTAGCTCCAATTGAACCCTTGGCATACTGATTGTTGAGAGGAATACTTAAACGTGAATGTGGAAGCATTAAAATATGAGCAATTAAAATCATTTAAGATAACTCATGCAAAAGTTTGGAATAAATATGAATATAAATAATAATATTAATCATGTTTAAAAATTCTAACATAAAAGACTGATCTGACTAAAAAATATTGTATATCTATGAAGCCTTTACTGATTGAAGATAAATGTCGACACAAGACGCACGACTACCTGACTAATCCACTAACAATGACAAAAAATCAAATATAATGAACTAACTAAATTGGCCCTTCAAAAGCGAGGAGGTCTCACCAACTTCGGATGAGAAACAATCTTACAGAGTGTGTGCTATTGTGAAAACCTGAATCTGCATCATAAAATGATACAACGCAAAACAATATTAGTACATGGAACGTACGATATGTAATAAATTTGAATGAAATAATAATTGAACTGAATACTTATATTGAAAGGAATACTGAAAATAACTTGACTGAAATGTAAAACATGAATTTGAAATAAAACATGTAAAGTTACACATGATAAGAGACCCAAACTGAACTCATGGATCCGTATAAAAAGTCATTATTAGGGATTGGGGTGAGGAGTCTCTTGAACCAACAACATGATCATATGCTACGCTAGGTTAGTAGTTTATGGGGTTTGAATTATTTGACCTCTTACTTAAAACGATGGTCAATACTTCTACCAAAACATGCACTCTGCTCATTAACTCAAAGAAATCCCACTTTAGGGGAAAACCAAAAATCTTCTACTTAGAGAATTTGCTCAAAATAATTTGTTTAAACTAAATGGAGCTCAACTTAACTAACGAAAAATTACTTTCTCAAACTGATAATGCTTTCTGTAAAAGAGACATGCTTTTCTCAATAAAAGTAATGCATTTGGAATCCTTCATTTCCCTTAAAACTGTTTCTCAATAATAATGCAAAATATTTTAACTTGCTAAAATTTTAAAAATCATGCATAATGAATAATAATACAAAAGTTTCAAAATCAAGCAATGCACTCAGGACACTCAAGTTTTCTTAAAATTATTCTTTTACTAATAGCTTTGAAATACTTTTACTTTAACCAATAATAATGCATAATACATAGAAATGTAAAACCTTCAGCAATTCAAAAAGGGTTCATGTGTAAAATAATCATGAACAATGATCAAGTACTAGAATATTGTAAGGAATCATAATTTCAACAATAGAGGTTTGCATTCAATAACAAAGAATAATTAAAACCTTAAAATTCAAGAAATGAATTGGGTTAAAACCTAGGTTAAACTCTTAGTGACTGAATTTAGATGTAGGTTGTGAGGATAAACTTAGTCCATCACTATGAGTAGCCTTACTTACCTGAAAGAACTGAGTTCTTGAAAAAGGTTTGAAGAAGACGCTCTAAACCCTAGCTTTTCTACTCTTGAATCATGCTCTAAGACTTGGAAGTGATTATGAGAGTAAATCGATGAGATGATAATGATAAAGACCTTAAGTAGGTGTAAATGTTTTAGGGTTTAGGATTGTAAGGGTTTGGAGAATAAGGAAATAACCCTCATTAAAAACTAGAGGAGGCCATCTACAGAACCTTGTAAGGTCTGTTGGAACTTCCTCAGGCCGTAGAAGCCTTCCCATATAAAGTTGGCTTAATTTTCTATTTCTAAAGTTGTGATCTACGAACCAATATACGGTCCATAGACACTTGTATGGGTTGTTTGGAAGGATTGTAGAAATCAGGCAACGTAAACTTTCAGGACTTTACCTTCATGAGACATTCTATGGTTTGTAAATACTTCTACGGGCCGTAGAATGGTCTATGAAAGTCAGAGTAAAAATTCAACTTTCAACACTTTGTTTCACGGGTCAGTTACAATCTATAGAGTGATCTAGATCCATAGTTCTTCCAGATACCCATCCTATATCTAATCCTACTTACATATGGCTCAAGCTGAGCTTAAGGAGTTGAAAGATTAGTTGAAGGAACTCCTACATAAAGTTTTTATCAGACCCAACATTTCTCCATGGGGTTCTCCAATTCTCTTCGTACATAATAAAGATGGTTCTCTTAGAATGTGCATAGATTACCATCAGTTGAACAAGGTCACAATTGAGATAAGTATCCCATTCCCAGGATTGATAACGTATTCGATTAGCTTTAACATGCAAGTTGCTTCTCTAATATTGACCTTATATTAGGCTATCACCAACTCAGATTCAGAGAATGTGACATTCCAAGGACAACCTTTAGAACTAGGTATGGTCACTATTAATTTAAGGTTATGTCTTTTGGACTAACAAATGCTACTGCAATTTTTATGGATCTGATATGATTCTAGTATATAATGGATCGTATATGTGTTGATTGATATCCCATTCCTAAATCTCATTGGTATCCTTGCTTTGAAAAAGTCTTTGTTCCTTATTCTTTCCTATCTCCCTTATACTAAATTTTTACTAAACTCTTTCATATGATAATTGTATCTTTTATTTCGAATTCAACCTAGTAGCTTGCAATTCTTTATTTCTTCAATTGCCCATACATTATTTCCTATGGGATTTGACCCCGACTTACTCATTGGATTTATATTGCTAACGATTGCCTATACTTTGAATCATAGAGGTATATTTGAGAATTATCAAAAAAAGGCATCATTGCCGAAGAATAATTTGGCGTATTTATTTGAGACTTTGGGTGGAATTTTTATGAGATAATTGACTTTGCTCAAATTATAAGATTCAAGAGTCGGATGATGATTATGTCAGTTCTTTTTCATCTAGAATATCGAGTTTGATCTTGTAGGATAGTTTGTCAGATCCTCAATACCTTAGAGTTCATTTTGAATATTTAGGTTAAAAGTTGAGTTTTAGGCCTAAGAGAGGTCATAGGGGTATTATTGTCATAAGAACATTTTTTTTGGAAATCCAACAATTAAATTGGCTTAAAATCATACAATCAATTTTCACTATTGGTTCATGTTTATATGATTCTGAATAAGTTATGAGGGTCAAAAATATGTTTTGAAGGGTGCTGGAGTCAATGGGTCAACCAACCCTTTTTGGCCAAAAATAGCCCATATATCGGGTTTCTTTCTACTTTTTCTCATTTTGACCATTGTCACTCAATTGGAGCTTAGGACAGATGATTTTTAAAACAATCTTTTGAGAAAATTTATTAGAGTAAGTATCTTTATCATCTCTAAATCATTTCCTAACGATTAAGTCTCTTTATCATCTCTAAATCATTTCCTAACGATTTCATCTTTCAAAAATATTTCAAAATCAAGATTTCAATGTGGATTTTAGATTTTTTCTCCTAAATTTCAAAATTAGTAATTTAATGATTTCAAACTCGATTTCTATGCAATTTTAATGGGATTTTCAACCACAAATTCCTCTTGATGTGTAGAACATATTTTTAATAAAATTTCAGCTTTAACTTTTCATTTCCTAGGTGATTTTTGATGATTTTGACCCTAGTTCTAAAACCTTGCAATATGGATATCTTTGAACTTCTTTTGATGAATTCTTTCCATTCTTGATAGTTTATAATTATTTTAGAGTCGGTGTTCCCTAGTAGAGTTCTAGTTAGAGTGTTCCGGTGAAGTTTTGGCCTTCAAGATATGTTTGACTATCCTTCTTTGAGACTGGAATGAGGTAATTGATCACTCATATGTGATATACTTTAGGATGGGGCCGTAATGTGATTTGAGACTGTTATTTATATCATGATGCCCATTTGGGAGTTTGATTATATTATGTTTTCTGTTTGGGGTCTTGATTATACTGTGTTGCTCGTGTGGTGGTTTCTTTTTGAGGTTTAGCCCATGTAGGGGTCTTATTTGCTATCATATTTGCTTTGAGAGCATGTAATTTATGATTTTCCTAGGAGAGTGTTGTGTAACACTATTTGACTTATAATGACTGATTGAGGAGTTGAGCTAGTTTTTTTTATCACACTTGAGTAATAAAACACTTTCAAAAGTGGAGAACACTTATTTCAATGTATATCCTTTCCTTTACTATCTATTTGAGAGTGTATATCATGTGTAGGTTGAGTTTTGAGAACTTTGAACCTTATATTACATGTTGAGTTGAATATTGCCTCCATGACATATGTGTTATGATGTATTCATCCTTATTCCTCATATCATTGATCCTGAGAAGTTGAGAAATGTGAAAATTCTTTTTGAGAAATAAAATATGACATTTTTTTTATCCTTGACCACGAATTAGGTGGAAAGTTGATAAGATATTGAGATTGTTATTTTGTTATATGGACTGTAAGTCCCACATGGGTCTTTATCTGTTACCCTTAGCTCGATAGGTGTATACAACAGGTTGTGCGATAGCCTTGATTTTACTATACCACCAAATAATTCCATCATGTAATTGAATTATATTACATTGCTCTTTAAATTATTTGACTTATCTGATTACATGTGATATTGAATTGTTCCTATATATTTACTTTACTCGCGTTATTTTATATAAATTGGTAGCACCGATGCCGATGTGGGACTTTTTTGTATGAAGGTAGAAGTGTTCCTTAGTTTATTTTATATGTTTGATTAATTCCTTATACTCAATAGGTCAAACCAACTGAGTACAATAGAATTATACTTACCTTTACTTTTGTGTCACTTTTGATGTAGATCCTAGTCAGGGTATTCTACACGACAACTAATTTCTTCTAGCAGATAGTGTCATATCAGATTAGTTGTGAGATCCTGTGTTTCGAATCACCATTAGTTCAATCTTCTATTTTAGTCTTTATTTCTATTTGGAGACTCGTTAAATACTTCAATTCAAAAGTTATATTAGATGTTGTTTATACTTATGACATTAGGTTTTATGAAATTCTTTGTTATACTTCTTTTCCTTTTATTTATAGCCTAAATTCCCCTTTCTGAGTAACGTATGTTAATTATTATTAAGCTTACACATCAGGTTGGGTTTTGAAATGTGGGTCATCATGACCCCAGTTTTTGGGCCATGACAAATTGATATCAGAGTACTAGGTTCATCGATCTAATAAGTTAAAGAGTAGGGTGTCTAGTACAGTCTTGTGAATTGATACACAGACATCGATGCTTATCTTTGAGAGGATACAAAACACTTTATTGGAGAAATTCCTTCCATTGATTCCTTTCATGTGAGTTATTCATATCAAGTGTTGTATACCTCTAATCTATTCTTTCAGCATTAGAAGTAATGGCCATGGTCAAGAGGACTACTCCTACTTGAGGATGATCTAGTGAGGCCAAACCCAAGCCTGATTATGAGTATGAGGATGTGGTGCAGTAGACTAAAGAAGTATAAAAAATGGTCGGTTAGACTCCGAGTATTGGATTTCAAATTTTGAGTATCTGATTACTCCCTCCTTTCATTCCTTTGAGATTTGTGTCTCAACCTATTTTTGTTAGTGTTGCTATGTCTACTTTTGAGTAGAAAAGTTTTAAGAGATTCGTCAAAGCATTGCCTCCCAAGTTTGGTGGTATGACAGAGGAGGAGGCTTATGACTTTTTGACTGAGTGTCAGGACATGTTGTTCAACCCATGTTTTTTTAGAGAATAGACCTTACCCAAGGATCTCACCCCTCGTGGTGGTCAGGAGTTGAGCCGCACACCCCCAAGACTTATTATAAATAAATATAGAAAACTACATGAAGGGGGAATAAACCTTACCTCCGAGATTAAGGTAGTTCATAAGTTGAATAGCCCACTAAGGCTATTCGACTTATCCCCATTTACAAGATGGAGCAAACTTAGAATATGTACCTAGGAAAGGACTCCTCTCAATACAATAATTCTAAGAAGTCATAAATAAGGGAGACTATCCCCTTACATAAATATACGGAAAAAGTCTATCTAATTTTTAGATAAGGAGTAACTAAAATAGACAAAGGAACAACCATAGAAGAAAAACATAGTTCTATAGTTGGTTGATGTGATTGGTTAATGAAGGGTCTTGTTGATGAGCATACCATGCAATGCTTCAAAAAATAAATAAGAACTCTTTATCTATGTGAAGAGATATAAGGGCCTCCAATAAACATGATTTACTTCCTATCAACTTGTTGCAAGTTGCTCCTGCACACCATGCAATGCTTCAAAATGTTTGCATTGGTAGAAGCTCCATGAGTAGCTCAACTGCTGTAGCTCTACAAGTTATTGCAGGTTGTTACAAGTTGTTGCAGGTTAATGCAAGTATGATTCTATTGGATCATTTGTAGATGGTTATGCAGTTGAGGGACTTGTTGTTGGATGTTTTAGCTCTGCAATGTACCTTACAAGAAGTGTACAATTCTGAAGTTGGTTGGTATAATTAGTTGATGTAGTTGAGGATATTTTTAATGAGCACATCATGTCAAGATCAAAATAGAGGATTTCTTCATCTATGTGAGGAGATACAATGTGCTCCAATAGGTATGATTTCTCCATAACAAGTTATTGCAAGTTGTTGCTGAGTGCTGCTACCCGGGTATCTTGGAGACACATGGAGTGTCTTACATCTCTTTTCATTTTATGGGAGTGGCTAAGGAATGATGGAAATTGATACTTACTCTTAGGATTATCGGTTCTCCTATGATGAGTTGGGAGAAATTTATTAAGGTGACCCTAGAGAGGTTTATGCGATATAGTTTTTTAATCAATAAAGGGATAATTTTGGTAAATTGGAGCAGGGTTCTCTATCAATTTCTGAGTACGAGCCTTGTTTTCATAAGGTTTCTCTATATGCCTTGTCGAGTATATTTATTGAGTTTGAGCGGATCCGTAAGTTGGTGAAGGAATTTTTTAGTTATCTTCAGAAGGCTATAACATCTCTTGTGTTATCGAGTGGCTCATTTTAGTGTATTATTAATCATGAAAGGATGATTGAGAGTATCTAATATGCTAGAAAGGAAAGAACTAAGAGGTTCTACATATATGGTAGTTCAATGGCCATTCATCTAAAGGTAGAGAGTATTCATGTCTAGACACCTAAGGTTATCAGGGAAGGCCAGTACATGTAGCTATTTAGAGTACAAATGGTACATATAGATCCAGGCCAGGTCAGACTAGTTAGGGTGGTTCTTTAGACTATGGAGGACGTGTGAACACTTTTGGTTATCCTTTATGGGGTTTGGTTCCTCAAGGCTACTATGTTTATGATGAGTTTGGGCACAAGGCAAAAGATTGTCTCAAACGTGTTTCTTCTACTACTCAGCTAGGGACATAGGTTGTATGTGCTATGTTGACCCCATATGTTTGAGGTATTTCATAGAGCGCTAGAGGTGGCGCCAGGGTTGCCAAGGGTGTATCTCAAGGTGGTGCTCATGGTGGTTCATAAGCTAGTGGTTATCGTAGACTATGTTATGCTATATCAAGTAGATCTAAGGCAGAGGCATCTGATGAAGTGCTTACATATATTTTTCCAATTTGCCATCATTATGCTTCAAAATTATTTGATCTCGGGTCTACCTAATCTTATGTGTTGAATTATTTTGTTGTGGGCATTGAATATCTGTGTGATCCTTTTGATGTGCCTACTAGTGTTTCTACCTTGATATGTGAGTCTTTAGTGGTTCATCGAGTATAGTGATGGTGTGTGGTGATATTTTGTGTAGAGAGACTCGAGAAGACTTGATTTTATTAGATATGCTTAATTTTTATATGATATTGGGTATATACTTCCTATCTCACTATCATTCCATTTTGAATTGTTATTCTAAGAATGTGACCTTAGCTTATCCCTATTTTGCTTGGTTGGTGTGGAAGGGTAATTCGAGTTTATATCTGAAAGGGGTGATATCTTATATTCCTGCTCGCTTTATGATGGAGAAGGGTTGCTTGTCTTATTTTTCCCATGTGCGTGATCTTACTAAGGAACCATCTCATTTATAGACCACAAGGGTGGTGAAGGAGTTTATAAAAGTGTTTCTAACATACTTGTCAGGTGTTTATCCAGACTGTGATATCAATTTTGGGAATGATTTTGAGTTGGGCACCAAACCCATCTCTATTTTTTCTTATCATATGGCTTCGACTGAATTGACTGAATTGAAGGAATCAAAGGAATAGTTGGGATATTTATTGAAGAAAGGGTTTATTCAGCCTAGTGTTTTAGCGTGGGGTGCACCATTCTTATTTGTGAAGAAGAAGGATGGTACTATGAGGAAGTGTATTGATTATTGATAATTGAACAAGGTTATAATCAAGAACAAGTATTCTCTTCCTTGCATTGGTGATTTATTTGATCAGTTTCAAGGTTCATCGGTGTTTTCTAAGATTGAATTGAGGTTAGCATACCATCAGTTTAGAATTCAGGACTCGTTATGGGCATTATGATTTTTTGGTCATGTCTTTTAGGCGGACTAATAACCCGATTGCTTTTATGAAGTTGATAAACTAGGTATTTTGGCCTTAGATGGACTCTTTTCTAATGATATTTATCAATGATATTTTGGTTCACTCAAAGAATATGGCCGACCATGTTCGTCACTTGAAGGCAGTGCTCTAAAGGTTGAGGTAGGATAAGTTGTAAGCAAATTTCTTGAAATATGAGTTTTGGCTCGAGTCTGTTGCATTCTTTAGTCATATGGTGACCAAGGATGGGATTACGGTTGATTCAGAAAAGGTTACGATAGTTCATGATTGGGTTACGCCTACTTCAGTTATAGAGATTTGGAGTTTCATTGGGTTAGTGGGGTATTATAGTTAATTTGTTCAGAGTTTCTCTTCCATTGCAACTCCATTAACTAGGCTGTCTCAAAAGACTTTGGCATTTCAGTGGACCGATGAGTGCAATGTGAACTTTCAAAGGTTCAAGAAGTTATTGACTTTGGCACCTATTTTAGCATTACTCGAGGAATGTGTGGAATTTATTGTATTATGTGATACTTTGGGTGTTGGTTTAGGTGGTGTGTTGATGTAGAAGGGGAGAGTCATAGTCTATGCTTCTCGATAGTTGAAGTACATGAGAAGAACTATCCTACTCATGATTTTGGAGTTAGCGGTGGTGTTTTTGTTTTGAAGTTGTGGAGACACTATCTCTATGGAGTGCATTGTGAGTTCTTTATCGACCATCATAGCCTGAAGTATATCTTTTCTCAGCCGAACCTAAGCATGAGGTAGCGTAGGTGGTTAGATATATTGAAGGATTATGACATCACCATTCTTCATCATCCGAGCAAGGCTATATGTGGTAGAGGATGCCTTGAGTCGAAAAGTACCTAGTATGGGTAGTTTAAGGTTTCTTAAGGTGGAGGAGAGATCTTTCGCATTGGAGGTGAAGTCATTGGCTAGAAAGTTGGTTCGACTTGATATTTAGACACTTCAAAATATTTTGGCCTTCGTGGAGGCTAGTTCTACTTTGATGGATCAGATTCTTTCCCACCAGTTTAATGATGATAAGTTGATAATGATTTAGGACAAAGTATTTAGGGGTGAAACTAAGTTGGATTCTCTTGATACCAAGGGAGTTTTAAGGATTAGTAGTCATATTTGTGTGCCTAAAGTTGGTGAATTGGTGTGTATGATATTAGAGAAGGTGCATTGTTCTATTATACACTCAGGGAGGTAAAGATATTTCATGATTTGAAACAACACTATCGGTTGTGCAGTATGAAGAGGGACATCATGGATATTGTGGACAAGTGATTAAATTACTAGTAAATGCAGTATGAACATCAAAAGTCGGGTGGTTTGATGCAAAGGATGCCCATTCCCAAGTGAAGGTGAGAGAGAATTACTATGGACTTTGTGATGGGATTACTCTTGACTTTGGGTTAGCATGATTTAGTTTGGGTAATGGTGGATCGTTTTACCAAATTGACTCATTTCATTCCGACGAAGACTAGTTATAATGCAGAGAAATTGGCTTGGATCCACATGTGTGAGATTGTACAATTGCATGGAGTGCCTAGTTCTATTGTGTCTGCTAGAGGTACGTAGTTTACCTCTCATTTCTGGAGTTCTCTGCTAGAGAAGATGGGTACAACGCTTGAGTTGAGGATTATTTTTCATCCTCAGACCGATGCTCAATCAAAGAGGACTATTCATGTACTTGAGAACATGCTTCAAGCTTGTGTCATGGACTTTGGTGGTCATTAGAACCTTTCCCTTCCTTTTGTAGAGTTTGCCTACAACAAGAGTTATCATTCTAGCATTCATATGGCACAGTTTGAGGCCTTATATAGGAGGAGGTGTAGATCTCCCGTTGGATGGTTTGATTCTTTTAGGGTACTACCTTGGGGTATCGATTTATTAAGAGATACCATGGATAGGGTGAAGTTAATTCAACAACGCCTTGTGACTGCCATATGTGTTGGGAATGGTTTGTTTGGTCCTCGATGCGATCGGGAGAGATTTTAGTGATTTTGAGACTTGAGGTGGAATTTTTATGAGATAGTTGACTCTGGTCAACATTAGGAGATTCGAGCATTAGATGGTGATTCCATTAGTTCCATTACGTCCGAAACATATTTTTTTGTATATTAGGGTGGTTCGTTAGAGCCTCTTGACCTTAGAGTTTGTTTTAAGTATTTAGGTTAAAAATTGAGTTTTAGGTCTAAGAGAGGTCTATAGGGGTATTATTTTCATAACAATCGTTTTTCGAAAATACAACGATTTCATTAGCTCCAAAAAATATTTTATGATACATTTGCACTATTGGTTCCTGTTTATAGGATTCTAGATAAGTTCTAAGGGTCAAAAACATGTTTTGAAAGGTCCTGGTGCAAGTTGACCACAGTCAAGCAATCAACAAACCCTTTTTGGCTGAAAATATGCCATATTTCGGGTTTCTTTCTCTTTTTGCTCATTTCCACCATTGTTTCTAAATTGGAGCTTAGGAGAGACGATTTCTAAGGAAATATTTTGAGAAAATTCGTTAGAGTAAGTCTCTTTATCATTTCTAAATCATTTCCTAACAATTTCATCTTCTAAAAAGCTTTTCAAAATCAAGATTTCAATGTGGGTTTAGGGGGTTTTCTTCCAAATTTCAAAATTAGTAAATTCTTGATTTTGAACTATATTTTTTAAAAATTTTAATTGGTTTTTCAACAACGAACTCCTCTTGATGTGTATAACCTGACGATCCAATAAAATTCTAGTTTTACCCTTTTCATTTCTAATGTGAGTTTTGGACGATTTTGACCCCGGTTCTAAAACGTTGCAATATGGGTATCGTGGAACTCCTCTTGATGAATTCTTTTAATTTTTGATAGTTGATGATTGTTTTAGAGTCGGTGTTTGTGAGTAGAGCTTCGGTTAGAGTGTTCGGGTGAAGTTTCTCCTTTGAGGTATATTTGGCTATCCTTCTTTGCAATTTAGACTGTTGTTTATATAATGATTCCCATGTGGGGGCTTGATTTTATTGTGTTGCATGTATGGAGTCTTGATTACACCATGTTTCTTGCGTGGGCGCTTATTTGTGCGGTTTAGCCCGTGTGGGGCCTTATTTGCTATCTTATTTGCTTTAAGACCATGTGATTCATGAGTTGCCTATAAGAGAGGCGTGCAACACTATTTGAATTGTAATTCCCAATTGAGGAGTTGAGTTGGGTTTTTGATCAAACTTGAGTTATGGAACGCTTTCAATAGAAGTGAACACTTATTTTAATGTATTTCATTCCCATTATTATCTATTTGAGGGTATATATTATGTGTAGGTTGAGTTTTGAGAACTTTGAACCTTAAATTACATGTTGAGTTGAATATTTCCTCCATGCCATATGGGTTGTGATGCATTCATCCGCATTCATGATATCATTGATCCTGGAAAGATGAGATATCTCGAAATTCTTTATGAGAAAGAAAATGTGACACCTTTTTATATCGTTGACCACGAGCTAGGTGATAAGTTGATGAGATATTGAGATTTTGTTTAGTATATGGTCTACGAGTCCCCTATGGATCCTTGTCTGAAAGCCTTAGCTCGACAGGTATATACTATAGGTTGTGTGATAGCCTTTATTCCACCGTATCACCACATCATTGGATCATCTCATTGCATTGCATTACATTTCTCATTGAATTATTTGACTTATCTGATGAAATGTGATATTGAATTGTTCCTGTATACTTACTTTACTTGCTCCGTTCTATATAAATTGTCAGCACTGATGCTAGAATGAGACTTTTTTGTATGTAGGTGGAAGTGTTCCTTATTTTATTTCAGACGTTTGATTAATTCCTTATACTTAGTCGGTCAAACCAACTGAATACATGTGGATTGTTCTCACCCCTACTTCTATATTTTATTTGATGCAGATCCTAGTCAGGATATTCTACGCGACAACTGATTTCCTCTAATGGATAGTGTCATATTGGATTATTGGTGAGATCATGTGTCTCGGATCGCCATTAGTTCAATCTTCTATTTTACTCTTTATTTCTATTCGGTGACTCATAATGTACTTCATACTCAAAAGTTGTATTATATGCTCTTTATACTTAATGACACCAGATTTTGAAAAATTCGTCATTATGCTTTATTTTATTTTATTTGTGTCTTGACTTTCCCTTCGGGAGTCTCGTATGTTAATTATTATTAGGCTTACATATCAGGTTGGGTTTTAGGATGTTTGTCATCATAACCTCAGTTTTTGGGTCATGACAAAGAGTCATTACACATGTAGAATACATTTGAAGGGAGAAATTATAAAAGGATATAAAACAAAACAAGTTTTTCCAAAGCTTTTCAACACATATGAGCTCCAACAAAATGGTGATATCAGTGTGAAATAGATTCTCTCAAGTGATAATATGACTGATTTATTCATAAATTCTCTACCAACTACAACATTCAAAAAGATTGTTCACAAGATTGAGATGAAAAAATTCAAGCCTCTAAATTGATGTTCTCATTAGTGGGAGTTAATATGCGATGTACTCTTTTTACCTCACAAGATTTATCTCAATGAGTTTTTCTCATTGGGTTTTATAATGAGGCCTCAAAAATGCATATTATTACATATGTGTATTCTTTTTCCTTCGCTAACATTTTTTTATAGGTTTTACCTAGTAAGATTAATGAGACACATAATCTATTAAATAGATATTTAAGGGGATTGTTATAAACATATTTGTATTATAATGAATGTCTATTAGATAGATTCTTTCGAAGAAAAGCTAGAAATGCTAGTTAGTGACCAAAGAATAGTGTATGGAATATCGTGCACTTACTTTCTCCAATATTTGGAATACAAATCTCACGAATCTTTACTTTCTAAATTAAATCTTAATTCAAGGGAAAAGTTATAGTTTCCAAAATACAAGGAAATCCACAAACTTTTCCTTACTTCAAGGTAATTCATCCAATCTTAAGGGTTGAAAACTTCTATAAATAATCTCGTTATGTTAAAAAAATCGTCCAAGGCTAATAAAGTAAGGCAAAGAAAATCAGCGTGGAAAAACGAGCAAAATCTATCAAAAAATATACAAACATTAGCCTTCGTGAAAAAATGGAGGCAAATAAGCTTGTAACAGTATTTCTAATGTGCATAGTTGTGTTGTCAGTTGTGCACTTCTCTATGGCTGAACTTTTCAATGGATGCTACGATGAATGTCGCAAGGAATGTAGTGTGATCGGCTTTGACGAGAGCATATGTGTAATGAGATGTCAGGTCGAATGCGATACTATGAAGTTTAAAGGTACGTCTCTGTTTCATAGTATTAGTCTTTTAAATTTTGTGTGTTTCTTCGTGTGGATTTTTAGAATTATATTTAATAATATGATACATTTATCTGAATTATCCTTACCATCTTATTATTTTCTAAATATCTCACTTAATTACTACAATCTACTAATTAAGAGCTTCTAGGGTGTATATAAGAAATGATGTAAGCTATATTTGGGAATAGAGGAGCATGCTTTTATTAATTAGTCTAATTTAAATACTATTCAAACTTTTTCTATTTTTAAATTACTTTTGTGTTCTATTTTATAGACAAATTGAAGAACATCAAGCCTTGAACTAGACCAAGGACGCGGGGAATCACCTTTAGAAGGAGATGGGGCAAAATGAAGAATAAAAGAGTTTCAACTCTTTTTTAATTAACGCATTATTTCTCTTTCATTGCTGTTGTAATTCATAAATTAAATAAAAATTTACACTTTAATTTTTTTAAAAAATATTACTGTCTTCCTTGAGTTCATTGCGGTAAAGTTATACATACATATATATGTATGTATGCATAATGAGAGCTTGGAGGTACTTTAGTGTGTGTGTGTGTTTGTGTAAATGAACGAATAAAAGTTTTTAGTTGACAAAAATATTTTTTAAATATTGAACAAATATTAAACCATTATACATTAATCTGTAAAAATTTTGAGGGTTGTAAGTTTTACAATTCTTTCATTATTATTTGTAGTCAATATACGACTAAGTAGAGTGCCTAGTGGCTAACATTATAAACAACAATTAAGAAAATAAAGCTGGCATAGTATGCCTATGAAGATGAAATAACAACATTCATTAGTATTTGGTTGGTGTCTTATTGAAGTACCTCTAAGCTCTCATTAGATGCCATGAAATTGAGTGTCTTTCAAGGCAAAATAAATGGTGAAAAGAGAAAACCAGCAGGAACTACTACCAGTAAGAATAAGCTCCAACTCATAACTATAACAACCCTCGTGGTTGTTTTGATTTTTCGTCCAATATTCCCTATTTTTGCCCTTCTCTTAGCTTCTATATGTAATTTTTACATGTTGGGATGGGTGACATGATTTCAAAAATGGTCAGAAGGGTATTGGGTGAGTTTTTCAGTTTTGAAATGTTTGAAAGTTGGAAAGTTTCATCGAAGCCAACATTCTGAGTAAATGAGCTTGAAATTGAATTCCAATAGGGTACTTGTATCATCCCAAAAGTTCCTAACTTAGATTAGATCAGAAAGAGTTTAGAAAAAGGTTCTAAGCCTGTAGAACCTGTGTTTATGGAGACCATCTATGGGTTGTAAAAGGAACTGCAGACCATAGATGGGAACTGTAGACCAACTTCAGAAATTAGGAAAAGTGGCCTAAGATTTACTAGTTGGGTTTATGATTCGTAAAACCCTTTATGGGTCATAGACTTGATTATAGATCAAGGTTCAGAAACTTGGAAAACTTGCTTGGAAAGAACGAGCCTTGTTACAGATCCTAGGAGGTTTTACTGGTCATAGTTGGGACTAGTAAACCAAGCCTCAGAAACTAAGAGATTATTCTGATTCTTACGAACACACTTTACGACTCGTAGAATGTTCTACAAACCATAAATGGGTCTTGTGGAATCAATCATTACAAACTCTATTCCATCTTGTTTATACATCCAACAGTATGATTCGTAGTTTGACCTATTGATAATAATTTGGTCTCTTGGTTAAAAGTCCAGAAACTCATATTTCTTGCCTGACTTGTATGGAGATCCATGATCCGTAAATTGCCCTCATAGAATCAGTCGACAACTTTTGAATCGAGGATGTTTGCTCATTTTCCATTCTTTTAATTTATATACTACATTGTTTTGGACTATTATAAGTGGGATAGGTGATTCTTATCAGCCTAAACTCTCACATTCACTCATAACCTCTCAAATTAGATTTCTTCTCTCTTTCAAGTCTTCTTTCAAGCAAGAGCTAGGGTTCCAAGCTTCAAGTCTCCATCCAAAAATTCAAGCTAGGGATTCTATTCCAGGAATTTGGGATTTCATAAATGGGTATCCCTTCACCCATTGAGTCCTAAAGAAACTTCAATTTTTCAAGTTTATGTATTCTCCAAAACTTAGATTTCTAGGATTTTCATGGGTTCTTGATGAAATTCAGTTTTTCTTCATGATTAGCCTTCAATTGCATGATTTTAATTATAATTTCATATTTTCAATGGTAATTTCATGAACCCTCAGTATAGAAGTAGTTTCATGAGTTAGAATTATGTAATTTGAAATGCATGTTTTAGATTATCAAGTTTGATGATTTTAGATGCTTTCAAATAAAGTGTCTATCAGTTATTATCAGTATTTTATTAGATTTCATGATTCATAAGTTGCTCTATTTATAATCAATTTATTAGTTTAAGTCAGTATTATCAAACTATTATTGTTTCAAGTCATTGGATATTTTGATGGGAGTTATACTTAGCATTGAGTGGATTTAGGAATGACAGATTCTGATCGGCGTCTGTGAATCTTTAGTAGCAATCTCTATGTCAAAAAACTTCATGACACCATATGATTTGTCTCAGATAAAAACTAGTTTACTGGCTCCACATTAGCTCAAGCTCAACTTTTACACCTTGCCAAGTATTGTTTTTGCCCTTTTCATAGGGATTATATATCAAACTCCATGTTGTAGCTCACATTTTTATAAATTTATTTTAGTATCTCCCACAGTTAGACTTTTTAGTTATTTCCTAATCTACTACTGAGTTATTACAGTTTGGTTTGTTTAGTTTTCATGTTATTTATTTAATCAATTGCATCAACATATTTTACAAATTCATTATGTTTAGATATCAAATTAGTTATGAATATTCCTCATACTCAGTACATTCAAAGTACTAACATCGTACTTTCTGCCTATATTGTGTTATAATATAGGCTTTGAAGATTTGTGTCCCGCCCATAGTTAGTACAGATCCAATCAACATTGCAACAATCTATGGTGAGTCCTCATTATACGAGGAAAACCCTTAAGTTTCTTTTCAGTATTGTTCTTTAATTATTCAAATAGCTGGAGTTAGCTAGGGTCTTGTCCTAGCAACTCATATTAGTAGAGGCTAGTTAGAAAATCAGTTTAGATTCTGCTCACGTGTTTCACAGATATTGTCTATTTGATGTTAGCCTCTTGTTAGACTATTTTTCTTGTTTTACGTATTTCAGTTATATTCAGTTTTTGAAATCTTATAGTCATGTCATGGCATGACGTTAGCTTGGGGTCATATTTTTCTCTAAGCAATGTGTTGCGACTAAGGGGTAGTTACAGGTAGTGACAAACTTGGTTTTATAGCATTAGGTTCAAGTGTCTGAAAGTGGCATTAAGTAGAGTCTTGTTCATGGGCTTAAAGTTCCTACATCTATGAATAGGAGGAAATGAAATATTTTAGGAAATACTTCATTTCTTGCATTCAAAAGAGCTTATGTGTCATGCCCCAAGCTTACACCCTAGATGTGGCCGGCACTCAAAAATCATTGCTAGCTCCAAGTGAACCCTTGGCATACTGGTTGTTGAGAGGAATACTTAAACGTGAATATGGAAGCATTAAAATATGAACAATTAAAATCATTTAAGATAACTCAAGCAAAAGTTTGGAGTAAATCTGAATATAAATAATAATATTAATCGTGTTTAAAAATTCTAACACAAAAGACTGATCTGACTAAAAAATATTGTATATCTATGAAGCCTTTACTGATTGAAGATATGTGTCGACACAACACCCACGACTACCTGACTAATCCACTAACAATGACAAAAAATCAAATATAATGAACTAACTAAACTGGCCCTTTAAAAGCGAGGAGGTCTCACCAACTGCGGATGGGAAAAAATCTTTCTGAGTGTGTGCTATTGTGAAAACCTGAATCTGAATCATAAAATGATACAATGCCAAATAATATTAGTACATGGAACGTACGATATGTAATAAATCTGAATGAAATAATAATTGAACTGAATACTTATATTGAAAGGAATACTGAAAATAACTCGACTGAAATGTAAAACATGAATTTGAAATAAAAAATGTAAAGTTTCACATGATAAGGAACCCAAACTGAACTCATGGATCCGTATAAAAAGTCATTATTAGGGATTGGGGTGAGGAGTCTCTTGAACCAACAACATGATCCTATGCTACGCTAGCTAAGAAGTTTATGGGGTTTGAATTATTTGACCTCTTACTTAAAATGGTGGTCAATACTTGTACCAAAACATGCACTCTACTCATTAACTCAAAGAAATCCCACTTTAGGGGAAAACCAAAAATCTTCTACTTAGAGAATTTGCTCAAAATAATTTGTTTAAACTAAATGGAGCTCAACTTAACTAACGAAAAATTGCTTTCTCAAACTGATAATGCTTTCTGTAAAAGAGACATGCTTTTCTCAATAAAAGTAATGCATTTGGAATCCTTCATTTCCCTTAAAACTGTTTCACAATAATAATGCAAAATATTTTAACTTGCTAAAATTCTAAAAATCATGCATAATGAATAATAATACAAAAGCTTCAAAATCAAGCAATGCACTCAAGACACTCAAGTTTCCTTAAAATTATTCTTTTACTAATAGCTTTGAAATACTTTTACTTTAACCAATAATAATGCATAATACATAGAAATGTAAAACCTTCAGCAATTCAAAAAGGGTTCATGTGTAAAATAATCATGAACAATGATCAAGTACTAGAATATTGTAAGGAATCATAATTTCAACAATAGAGGTTTGCATTCAATAACAAAGAATAATTAAAACCTTAAAATTCAAGAAATGAATTGGGTTAAAACCTAGGTTAAACTCTTAGTGACTGAATTTAGATGTAGGTTGTGAGGATGAACTTAGTCCATCACTATGAGTAGCCTTACTTACCTGGAAGAACTGAGTTCTTGAAAAAGCTTTGAAGTATACGCTCAAAACCCTAGCTTTTCTACTCTTGAATCATGCTCTAGGACTTGGAAGTGATTATGAGATTAAATCGATGAGATGATAATGATAAAGACCTTAAGTAGGTGTAAATATTTTAGGGTTTAGGCTTGTAAGGGTTTGGAGAATATGGAAATAACCCTCATTAAAAATTAGACGGGGCCATCTAGAGAATCTTGTAAGGTCTGTTGGAACTTCCTTGGGCCGTAGAAGCCTTCCCATAGAAAGTTGGCTGAATTTTCTATTTCTAAAGTTGGGATCTACGGAACAATATACGGTCCATAGAGACTTGTATGGGTTGTCCGAAAGGAATGTAGAAATCAGGCAACGTAAACTTTCAGGACTTTACCTTTATGAGACATTCTATGGTTTGTAAATACTTTTACGGGCCGTAGAATGGTCTATGAAAGTTAGAGTAAAAATTCAACTTTTAACACTTTGTTTCACAGGTCAGTTACAGTCTATAGAGTGATCTAGATCCATAGTTCAGTCCGTGGACCTCAGACTTGGAATTTTAGTTTTAGGAGTTTTACTCCACGAGCCTATCTATGGTAAGTGGTTACTTCTACAAGCCATAGATGATGTCTATATTGTCAATTTTCAAGAAAAATAGAATTCATTTTTGGGATTTTCAGATCTGAACTAAGGTAGCATATTTTGGGGTGTTGCACTATGTTAGAAGGAACCAGAATGAAGAGAAACAAGCACCACCAGCTTTAGCACACCCTTTGGTTAGAAAAGTGTCCCGTGATGATTTTAGGGTCGATTTCCAAGTACAAGCCAAAGCTATGAATTCTCAAGCATATTGAGAGGTTACGACCTAGTCAATTTGTATGGTAACACCACAACTTCTAGTGTTCGAGACTTCATTTGGATTAACCCTCTAGAGTTCCATTATTCAAAGGTGGATGAGCTTACATAAGAGTTACTAGAGGATATCAATAAGATCAGTAAGATTATGGGTATCACTCTGTTCAATAGTGTAGATTTAGCTATTTATCAGTTGACGGGAGTGGCTCAGATATGGTACAAATAGTGGAAGGACAATAGGGCTAAAGATGCAGGCCACGTTGATTGGGATATGTTTGAGGCTGATTTTATAAACAAATTCTTTCCACTAGAGTTGAGGGAATCAAAGGTCCAAAAGTTTTTAACTTGAAGAAAGGAAATATGTTTGTGAAGGAGTTCTCTTTGAATATCACCCAACATTCAAAGTAAGTTATGACTGTGGTGGCCGACTTTAGGGCCTCTATGAGTAAGTTTTTCTATGACATTTCTCAGATAATGGTGAAGGAGTGTAGGACTGCGATGTTTATTAAGGAGATAAATATCTCTTTTTTGATGACTCATTCCCAACAAATTTAGAAGATAAGATTAATGAGAGTGCCAGGGACAATAAGAAGGTTTAGACAAATAGTGTGGACTACTCTCATAAGAAATTACAAGGTGATAGTCATTCTCAGTTTTGATAGACTTATTTAGTCCCAACTCCTTCTTCTACTAGTGCTTCGGTACCTAATTTTAACAGGGATAGAGCACCAGGTTCTATGTCTCATATTAGTGTCACTAGTGGTCGCACATTTTGGGTCTGTCATAAGTGTGGTAAGAATCACCCAAAAGAGTGTATGGATGATAGTGGTTTATGTTTTAGGTGTGGTAATATGGGTCACAAAGTGAGAGATTTCCTATAATCCCAAGGCAAGGGCAGGGATGTTTGCCAGCAAACTCAGCCTAAAACTTCAGCACCTCTAGTATGTCAGTTGGCTCAGCAGGATACCTCATCTAGTACTGGTGGTGGACAACATGAAGGCAGGTTCTATGATCTTTAGACTAGATAGTATTTGGAGGATTCCTCTGATGTAGTCACTGATATGTTACGAGTCTTACATCTTGATGTTTATGCATTGTTAGATCTAGGAGCTACACTTTTCTTTGTGACTTCTATTATTATAGTGAATTTTGATGTCAGTCTCGAAATTTTGTTAGAACCTTTTCTAGTTTCTACTCCTGTTAGAGAGTCATTTTTAACTAAAAAGTATACAAAAATTGTGCAGCTTCTATCTTTTAGAAAATTACATCAGTTGATCTAGTAGAGCTAGACATACTTGATTTGGTTATCATTCTTGCCATAGACTGGTTATATTCATGTTATTCTGCATTCAACTATAGAACTAGAGTGGTTAAATTTTAGTTTCCTAATTATTCATTCGATGATGGAAGAGTAGTACCTCAGTGACACTAAGTCGGTTTGTCTCTTACCTTAGGAAAAGGAAGATGACTTCCATAGGTTGTATCTATCATCTTGTTTAGGTGAAGGATTCCAGTTCAAAACCCCAACTCTTTTGTCAGTTCCTGTCATGCATGAATTTTCAGAAGTGTTTCCTGAAGATCTTTTCGGAGTTCCTCCCTAAAACAAAATCGAATTTAGAATAGACCTTCTTCCAGATACCCAGCCTATATCTAATCCTACTTACATATGGCTCAAGCTGAGCTTAAGGAATGGAAAGATTAGTTGAAGGAACTCTTACATAAAGTTTTCATCAGACCCACCATTTCTCCATGGGGTTCTCCAATTCTCTTCGTACATAAGAAAGATGGTTCTCTTAGAATGTGCATAGATAACCATCAGTTGAACAAGGTCACAATTGAGATAAGTATCCCATTCCCAGGATTGATAACGTATTCGATTAGCTTTAACATGCGAGTTGCTTCTCTAATATTGACCTTATATTAGGCTATCACCAACTCAGATTCAGAGAATGTGACATTCCAAGGACAACCTTTAGAACTAGGTATGGTCACTATTAATTTAAGGTTATGTCTTTTGGACTAACAAATGCTACTGCAATTTTTATGGATCTGATATGATTCTAGTATACAATGGATCGTATATGTGTTGATTGATATCCCATTCCCAAATCTCATTGGTATCCTTGCTTTGGAAAGGCTTTGTTCCTTATTCTTTCTTATCCCCCTTATCCTAAATTGTTACTAAAATCTTTCATATGATAATTGTATCTTTTATTTCGGATTCAACCTAGTAGCTTGCAATTGTTTATTTCTTCAATTGCCCACACATTATTTCCTATAGGATTTGATATCTACTTACTCATTGGGTTTATATTACTAACGATTGTCTATACGTTGAATCATAGAGGTGTAGTTGAGCGTTATCAAAAAAGGCATCATTGCTGGAGAATAATTTGGTGTATTGAATTGATTTAGAATTTATAGTTAATAGTTTCTTTCCAAAGTGTGAATATTTGTTTTTTCTTTGGTTATATTTTGTTTCTATGTTTTCTTGTGAAGGAATGATGTTTGGTGGTTGTAATCCCTTTGCTTATGACCCTAGGTCTTGTTGTGGAGGAGACTTCATATTGGGGATAGTGTTGTAAAGGCTTCTTTAGATGAAGACATGTGTGAAAAATTGGGTGTGGTAAGTCAGTCTTAGCTCATAAGCATAGCCCAAAATATTGGACATGGTGAGAAGATACAACATCTAATGCTCAAAATGAGAGATAATTTATGGAATTTACACCTAACTTAGTGTCATGAAATGATCCAACTTGAGTTTAAAATTTTGAATTTGAAGACCCACGTTAGAATGAGAACTGGGGTATGTCATGATTCTCATCAAGTGCTCACCAATAGAAAATAGGAGTTGTAATCTCAAGAAGAAAGGGTTGTACTTGATATTGATGACATCTTGGGTGTTTGCAACCAAACCAAGCCAATAAAATTCCAATACATCGAAATCAAAGCAATGATACTAGAGTTGCAAGAAAAAAGCCAAAAAGATCATATATGGCAACTCTAGTTCATATGAAAGTTATGGTATCATTCATTTGAAGGCCAAGAATTATAAAGTTTGATGATTGAATGGCGTAGTGACTCTATCAGTCTTTCCCAATTCTCCTCCATAAAAAAATGATGTGATGTTGGGTAAGAAATTCAAGTCTTCAAAGTGGAGAGATCGAGTGAGATTCTTGGTGCTCTCATGTTGTCCCCATAGTTTTCGAAGAGTAATTGATTTGAAGTTGGGGAGAATGTTTGTCGCCTCAAGTGTAAGCACAAAGGGTGATTAAATTGACGTCTCGCTATGACGTTAAATCATGCACTTGATGGGAGGCAACCGATCGGCAATTCCATGATTGCGGTGAGTTAATTAACTGGCAGCCAACACTGCCAAAAATAATAGCTATGCCTCGGTGTCCTTGAGCCCTTTTTCATCCATTTATTTGGCCTAATTGCATACTAATACATTGATGTATGTTCCTAAATACCTATCTAACGAGTTTGCATTATTTATATGTACTTTAATTATGAAAAATAGCCTCAAACGATATTTCACATGATCCACAAGTGGAGGAACAATTACTGGATAAGGAGTACTACAACTGAGAGTTGTTCGTGTCACTAAGATGTCACCAATTGAATAACCACCTCACTTCCAAAAATATTACCAAGGAGAGGGGCACTATTTTGGACAAGCTTTAAGCAAAAATACCCGGGTTTTACGGGCAATTGGAGGCCACCGGCTGGATGAGCTTTGCACTGGATCCTATCAAAGTGAATCAATCTATGGTTCGCGAATTCTATGCCAATGCAGCTAAAACAAACTTAAAAAGTGATTTGGTGGTCATTTTCAAGGGAAGCAAGTCCAATTTTACTCCACCACTATCAATGCTTATTATGGCCTTCTGATCCAAATAGTGATGTGCATAAGGCAAAAACACAGACAGAAGGGCAAGAATGGCTTGTGAGGCCCTTGCATGATGGCCATAGACTACAATGGATTGCTTCTAATCTAAGTATTGATTACCCCCAAATTGACCTCTGAAGCCAAAATATGGCTATCCATTATTTGCAGCCGTATAATACCTTACAGAAATAAGACCGGTGTGTCTCTTGATAAGGCGTTGCTCATTTGTGCTATCATGGAGGGTTTGAACTCAATTTCGGTGAGTTGGTTGTGTAACAAATTTATGAGGTAGCCATTGGTGGTACCAAAAGTCTCTACTTCCTTTCTTTGATTACTCACTTATGCTAGAAAGCTGTGGTTGAACAAAAGGAAATGGATAGCCTAAAAGGTCCTAAAAAGTCAATTCATCCATTAAAGAAGAAGGGAACTGGGAATATAATGAAGAAGAGAAAGATCGACAAACTTGATCTGGCATTTGGTATATTCGTAGAGAGTAGTGCTCCTCTTGCTCCATATTCCACATTTTCATTTTGGGGCCACTATAGTATGGGCCTCCAGTTTTGGTCCACATATCTGGCCAAGTGCATGGCGTAGATTCACAGATTTGGGAGCTTGTACAATGTCTCCCTATCGTCCCTACAGAGTCCTCCTCCTCAACTTCAGGTATTATGTCTTCCACTCTATCTACTATTGTGAGTGAGTAATAAAAGATTAAATACATGTTATCTAAGATTGAGAGAAGGCGGAAGAAGATGATGGAGCATGAGAAGAAAAAAGCAAATTCCTCAACAAGATGATGGACATACACGAGAGGTTCTGCGGTTTTGGAGATGATGATGATGTCCTTTAGGGACCAGTAGCTACAGTTCTAATTGAGACATCCCTAGGAGCCCCTCATATTCTTTGTCTAATATTTATATTGTGAGGACACAATTGTATTTTCAGTTGGGGGTGCTTCACTTAGGGTCCTTTGTTTTGTATAGTCGATGTTGGAATTTGTGATTCTAGATTCTTATTCCTTCTGTTGATTATTTTGATGTTGCCCTTGATGAGCTTATTATGGATTTGTGTGCCTTTGTCGGTCCTTGATTATTTCATATATGATGTGCCTTTGTCGGATTTTTGATTTTAATTGTGTTGTATTAGTCATTTTTGCTTTTACTTTCTTAGTCTATTCTTAATTTGTTCGGTATTTGCTTTATTTTGATGGTGTTTTTTTACTTTTTTCTTTGTTTTGATGGTGTTCTTACTTTGTTAATTTGTTACTTTTCACTTTTTGCTCTTGTTCTTGTGCTTTGGATTTTGTTTAGATTGAGGACATGCAAAGTTTTATGTTGGGGGTATTGATTAGTGGGTAATTTTTACTCATTTAGAGCACTTTTCTTATGTTTTTGTGGCACTCAAGTAGAAAAAAATGCTAATTATTCTTTGAATATTGTTGTTTCAGGTATATTTTTGTTGGCAAGGAGGTTTTATGAAAAAAGAATAAAAGCGAGAATTAATGACTAGCAGCACATCATTCTCCGCGAATGCGATCAAAAGACCCGCAAACACGAAGGCTTGGTCAACAAAAGACCGCGAACGCAGTCAAATATAGCCGCAAAAACAGAAGAACAGTCAACAAAGGTTGGCGAACAAGACACCTTATTCGCGAATGTAGAGTGCAAAATGGTCCTGATCCATGAATGTGGATACCTCTTTCGCGAATGTGGAGTACAAAGTCATCCTGATCCGCAAATGCGGAGAACAAAATTGCCAGGCGCCAGGGACAAATCTAAAACTTCATAATTACATGCAATTCACACTACACACTAATACATAACTATTTTGGAGGGGAACACTGATTACACTTATTTGAGACTAGGGCTTAGCTTTGAAAGCAAGGTTTCCACAAAAAAACCATTAGAATAAAAATTGAGAGCTTAATTTGTAATGATTTTTAATTCTTTCTTCAACTCTTTGATTCGTATTGCTTAATTTCTAGGTGTAGTTGTTATGGTGATTTGAATTTTGTATTATTTATTTTCATGTTGTGCTTTTGTAATTAGTTGAATATTTACTCATTTATGACTTGGGTTTTTGATTATGTAATCAAATTCATGCTTTAATTGATTTCCTATGGACTTGAGCACTCCTTGGACAGGTCCATTTACTTTGATTGGGCTTGAAAGGGTCAATTAAGGTTTGGTAAAGTTGATTAGTGTTTAGTTTGAGGTTTAGAAACTCATATCCGAATTTTAGCTAGAAATAGTAAATCCATGCATTACCTATGATAAATCAATTGTGTTGTCACTTAATTAGGTTCGAAAGAACTAATTGAGAACTATTTGCCTATATTCGAGAGAAATAGGTGGATGCTTTAGAATCTAGGCATATATGATATTACCCATGATTAATTGAGATTGTATGATACTGGTATGCAGTGGATCGTATAGGTGTTGATTCATATCCCATTCCCAAATCCCATTAGTATCCTTGCTTGGAAAGGCTTTGTTCCTTGTTCTTTCCTATCCCCTTATCCTAATTTATTACTAAAATCTTCATGTTATAAATGTATCTTTTATTTTGGATTCAAACTAGTAGCGTGTAATTTTTTTATTTCTTTAATTACCTACAAATTATTCCTTGTAGGATTCAATCCTGACCTTATATATGGGGTTATATTGCTAACAGCCGCCTACACATTGAATCGTAAAGGTGTAGTTGAGCGTTATTAGGATGACAACAGTTTAATAACATAATGATGATAATATGTGGAAGAAAAAATTAATAAGTACAAGAACCGGGCCATATAATAAATCTATATTACTATACAACATATATAAAAAAGGCTCGAAAGTGAACAAAAAGAAAAATTGACACATACAAAAACCTCGGACTTGGTGTCACCTTACATGAGCTACTAATTACTGAAAGCTAGTTTGTCACACCCCAAACTAGGGCCTAGATGTGACACATCGATCGGAAACCTGAAGGATCCCAATAAGCCATCTTAGCTTACATCGCATACATAAGGTAAATGAACATGATGAGATAAGTAGAAAAATAAACTCAACATAGAAGTCAAAGTAAGTAAACTCAATCCCAATGTCTAAATGGACTACATCAAATTCCCACATCTAAACATGCCTCCATTCTAGACTTGATAGGGGATTAGGAAAAGCTCCTAGCTCACCCAAATCATAAATGAAGTCAAAGTGACATATGAAAAAAATTCATGTCCTCGATGAATGAGGACTCGCCAAAAAGAACTCAAGAATGCTAAGTCAACTCTAGCCACGCATATAAGGAGCGTGAGCATCATCCGTCCCCACAATATTAGACAATGTAGGAAAAATATGTGTTAATACATAGAAGGTACTAAGTATATGAGATATGCATGAACCAGTAGTATGACATGACCAATATGACATAGCATGCATGATCAATATAAATGAGCATGAATAAGGCTTAAAAAGATTTGAAATCACATAAAAGGTTGTGGTCAAAGGATAATAAAACTTTATAGTAAAACTTAGATCTTTGCATACAACTTATGTGTAGGAAAAGACCTTTACCCGACATTTAATATATGCAAGCTATAACATGGAATTTGATGTAACTCCCACATCGAGAAAACAGAGTATACTTGCCAAGGTAGACTCCGTGAGAACAACTTTAATATCATGAGCTATATGTGAATCCACTAGCTAAGCCATAAGGCAATCTACGTTGGTGATATAGTTTAGGATTTTATATTGCTACTAGGATTCCCTTGGGTAACTAACTACATTATCAGACCAAACCCTCCTAAAAGTCCTCTCGGTGCTGAGTTAATATCCCAACAGAAATCATTAAATCATGATTTGTGTGATTTCTGTTGGGATATTGACACAACACCGAGGACTTTTAGGTAGGGTTTGGTCCAGTAACATAGTTAGTTACCCAAGGGAATCCTAGAAGTAACATAAAGTCCCAAACTATGTCACCAACATAGATTGCCTTATGGCTTATCTAGTGGATCCACATATAGCTTATGATATTAAAGTTGTTCTTATGGAGTCTACCTTGGAAAGTAGACTCTCTCTTATCGATGTGGGAGTTACATCGAATTCTATGTTATAGTTCGCATGTTATTAAATATCGGTTAAAGGTCATTTCCTACACACAAGTTGTATGCAAAGATCTAAGTTTTACTATAAAGTTTTATTATCCATTGACCACAAACTTTTATGTGATTTCAACTCGTTTTAAGCCTTATTCATGCTCATTTATATTGGTCATGCATGCTATGTCATATTGGTCACGTCATATTACTGGTTCATGCATATCTCACATACTTAGTACCTTCTATGTACTAACACATAATTTTCCTACATTGTCTAATATTGTGGGGACGGACGATGCTCACGCTCCTCACATGCGTGGCTAGAGTTGAATTAGCATTCTTGGGTTGTTGTTGGCTAGTCCTTATTCATCGAGGACATGGCTTTTTTTCATATGTCACTTTGACTTCTTTTATGATTTGGGTGAGCTAGGAGCTTTTTCTAATCCCCCATCAAGTCTAGAATAGAGGCATGTTTAGATGTGGAAATTTGATGCAGTCCATTTGGACATTGGGATTTAGTTTACTTACTTTGACTTCTATGTTGAGTTAATTCTTCCAATTATTTAATTATATTCATTTATCTTCATTTAGCTCTTGTATAGGTGACACCAGGTTCAGAGATTTTGGTATGTGTCAATTTATCTTTTTGATCACTTTCAGACCTTTTTTATTTATGTTGTATCGTAATATAGATTTATTATATTGCTTGGTTCTTGTACGTATTATTTCTATCTTCCACCTGTTATCATTATTATGTTATTAAACTGTTGTTGTCCTGATAACACTCAACTACACCTTTACAATTCAATGTGTAGGCGGCCGTTAGAAATATAAACCCAACATGTAAGGTTGAGGTCGAATCCTACAAGGAATAATTTGTAGGCAATTGAAGAAATAAAAAATTACAAGCTACTAGTATGAATCCAAAGTACAATATAAATTTATAATATGAAGATTTTAGTAACAAATTAGGATAAGGGGGATAGGAAAGAATAAGGAACAAAGCCTTTTCAAGAAAGGATACTAATGGTATTTGGTAATGGGATATCAATCAACACCTATACGATCCACTGCATACTAGTATCATTCAATCTCAATTAATCATGGGTAATATCATATATGCCTAGAATCTAAAGCATCGACCTTTTTCTCTTGAATATAGGAAAATAGTTCTCAATTAGTTCTTCCGAACCTTATTAAGTGACAACACAATTTATTTAACATCGACAATGCATGGATTTACTATTTCTAGCTAAAATCTAGATATGAGTTGGTAAACCTGAAATTAAACACTAATCAAATTTACCCAACCTTAATTGACTCTTTGAAAACCAATCAAAGTAAATAGGCACGTCGAAGGAGTGATCAAGTCCATATGAAATTAGTTAAAGCATAAAATTGTTTAGATAATCAAAAACCCATCATAAATGAGTAAATATTCAACTAATTACAAAAGCACAGGACGAACATCAATAATACAAAATCCAAATCACCATAATATTTACACCTAGAAATTAAACAATACTAATCAAAGAGTTGAAGAAAGGATTAAAAATCATTATTAATTAAGCTCTCAATCTTCACTTTAATGGTTTTTATTGTGAAAACCTTGCTTTCAAAGCTAATCCCTAGTCTCAAATCAGTGTAATCAGTGTTCCCCTCCAAAAATTGTTGTGTATCAGTGTATAGTGTGAATTTCATGTAATTGTAAAGTTTCAGATCTGTCCCTGGTGCCTGGCAATTTTGTTCTCTGCGTTTGCGGATCAGGATGACTTTGTACACCACGTTCGTGAAAGAGGTGTCCGCATTCGCGGTTCAGAACCATTTTGTACTCTGCATTCACAGATAAGGTGCTGCATTCACCAACCTTTGTTAACTGTTCCTCTACATTTGCGGCTAGATTGACCGCGTTCACATTCTTTTGTTGACCAAGCCTCCGCATTTGTGGGTCCTTTGACCGCGTTCGAGGAGAATAATATGATTTTAGTCATTAATTTTCTCTTTCATTCTTTTATGATAAAAACTCCTTGCGAACCAAAATATACCTGAAATAATAATATTCAAAGAATAATTAGCATTTTCTCTACTTGAGTTCCATAAAAACATAAAAAAGAGCTCGAAATGAGTAAACATTTCCCACAAATCAACACCCCCAACTTAAAATTTGCTTTTCCTCAAGAAAAATAAAATCCAAATCACAAGAGCAAGAAGTGAAAAGTAACAAAGAAAGAACACCACCAAAATAAAGAAAATAGTAGACAACACTATCAAAATATAGAAAATACCGAATGAATTAAGAACAGACTAAGAAAGTAAAAGAAAAAATGACTAAAAAAGTAAAAGAAAAAATGACTAATCCAACACAATCAAAATCAAATATTTGACAAGGGTACATCATATATGAAATAATCAAGGCCCTATAAGGGGACACAAATCCATAACAAGCTTGGCAAGGGCAACATCAAAATAATCAACAGAAGGAATAAGAATCCAGAATAAAAAAGGATAACATCGAAATCGGTCATCTCAAGCTCAACTAGTTCACATGGAGTAACTTTATGAAAAACCTAAACCAAACAATTTCTATAGACTCTTTTAGCCATAACTGACTCACCTACGGGAGTATAAACGAAAATGACTCCAACAATATTTTGGGGCTAACATCAAATATCATGGTCACATAAGGAATAATAAAAGTGAAAGACCCGTAACATATCGGTAATAATATCAGGAGTCTCCTCCACCACTTACCTAGCCCGAAGAGCATAGAACCAGTTATTACATTGACCACCCTTTGGTTAAGCTTGATCACCTTGTTGAAATTGGCCTCCATAAGCAACTTGGCCTTTAGGATGACTATCCTTAACCCGACACTCCTTGGCATGATGACCCGGCTTGCCACATTGGTAGCACTCATTCATACCCGCTAGATACTCTCTCTTGTGATTCTTTCCACACTTCTTGCATAAGGGGGTAGCCTGGCCAATTGGGGAGCCTCAATGGGGATCCTCATTGAGGCTTAGGATTGGGCACCCTATCCTTGTCAAACCTTGGAGTATTAGCATTTGAAGAACCTTGATCGGAATACCTTTGGTTTAAATGAGGACGCCCTCCTCTTCCGGACCTAGCATGAGAGGAATCACCATCACCGATCCTTGCTTCTCATCCTCTATTTTCTCCACATGAGTCATAAGTCTAGAGATGTTCATTTCCCAAATCAACATAGATGTCTTGCATTCCTTAGAAACCAAAACCGACATACTCGACATGAACTTGCTCATATGAGCTCATGGGCTGGACACCATGAATGGAGCATACTTCGACAATTAGGTTAACTTGAGGTCATACTCCCTCACACTCATACTTCATTGATTAAGGTTGATGAACTCTTGTATACTGGCTTTCCTCAACTCCAATGGGAAAAATATTCAAGAAACACTCCATTGAATTCTTCCCAAGTCACGGGATCTGCCTCTCTAGGACTCTCATTCTTTCATTGGTCAAACCAAATCCTGGAAATACCTTTCAATTGATAAGTAGCCAACTCCACCCTCTTGACTGGCCTAATCGCCATAATCTCTACAATCTTATGGATACTCTCAACAAACTTTTGTGGATCCTCATCCACCTTAGAATACTAAAATTATAAAGGATTCATCCTCATGAAGTCACGGACCCTTGTCGCTATTGTACCCATATTTGGTTTCAAGGGAGCTACCACTTCATGATTCACTTGGGATTTCATGGCTTGAGAAAGCATTCTGCTTGGAACTCGGAATTAGTCACTTGGTCATTCAAGGGATCATTTGGAGTTTGTTTCTCCTCTTCAACAATGTTTCTTCGAATGGGGTATCTTCGTGGAAGTATTTTCAGAAAAATCATAAGGAATAAGAGTTATAGGGAAAGACTTAGAGCACCACTCTACAGTACGACATAGATCACGAATAAGTGAGATTTTCCTAAGATGCCTCATAGCCTCCTATTTATAGATGTGGCATGCTTCACACTGATGAACAAGACTCTACTTGACGTGGTATGCTAAAGACACTACTAAACCTTTTAGTCTGATATCAAGTTATTCACATGCCAAACTAGGGCCTAAATATGACACAGTGATCGGGAACTTGAAGGATCCCAACCAATCCATCTTAGCATATATAGCATACATAAGGTAAATGAACATAATGAAATAAGCGGAAGAATCAACTCAACATAGAAGTTAAAGAAAGTAAACTCAATCCCAATTTCCAAATGGACTACATTAACTTCCCACATCTAAACATGCCTGTATTCTAGACTTGATGGGGGCCTAGGATGAGCTCCTAGCCTACCCAAATCATAAAAGAAGGAAAAGTAACATACGAAAGAAATTCATTTCCTCGATGAATAAGGACTTACTAACAACAACTCAAGAATGCTAAGTCAACTCTGTGAGGAGTGTGAGTATCATCCATCCCTTTATTATTAGACAATGTATGTAAACTATGTTTTAGTACATAAAAGTTACTAAGTATGTGAGATATACATTAAGAAGTACTAGGATGTGAGCAATATGACATAGAACGCATGACCAATATAAATGAGCACGAATAAGACTTAAAAGCATTTGAAATCACATAAAAACATGTGGTAAATGCATCATAAAAGTTCATTGTAAAACTTTGAACTTTGCATACAACTTATGTGTGGGATAAGACCTTTAATCGATATTTAAGACCATACGAGCTATAACATGAAATTCGACTCCTACATCGAGAAGAGAGAGGCTACTTGCCAAGGTTTACTCCGTGAGAACAACTTACATATCATGAGTTATATGTGGATCCACTAGCTAAGCCATAAGGCAACCTACGTTGGCGACATAGTTTGGGACTTTAGGTTGATACTAGGACTCCCTTTAATAACTAACTACGTTACCCGACCAAACCCCACCTAAAAGTCCTCTTGTTGCTAAGAAATATCCCAACGGAAATCATTAAAAAATAGAAGCATCATCATTAACTTCATCATGAAAGTATTCATTAGAATAGCTCATTAACTTGGTGATTCATAAGAATCCATCAGCTTTGGTGAGAATTTTCCTTATCACCATTTTAAATTATGATTTGTGTGAGAATTGTACTTATCACACCATAATAACTTTCTTGGATCATCATTGATCATCATTATAACTTTCATCATTCAATCATAAATCTCAACTCTTTCATAAAAGCTTTCTTTGAAAATCTTTTAACTTCATAATCATAATTCATGTAAATCATCATTGAAAATAGATTCATATGTGGGCATTCATAATTCAACTTGAAATCATGAAATTAATGTAGAATCATGCTTATAATGATTATTGATAAGAATTAAAAACATAATTAAAATAGCCCATTGCAATTCATCAAAACTAGGGTTAGAAAGTAATTAAAATTCAAGAGATCTTTTAGGGAGACCTTGAGACTGCATGGATGAAAGGAACCCATGGATAAATCCCCATATACCTTGGTGAATTAACTCAGAATTTGAAGTAGAACCTTGTTGTTCTTGAAACCTTAGTTTAAAATTGTAGGACAACCATGAAAGAATCGCTTAATCTTGCCTTAGGGAAATTTGGGAGAATGAATTAGAATAGTAGGGACATTTAAAGGGACGAGTAGTTATATGCTCGAACCTGGCCCAAAAGATGTCTAGATTCATTGGATTGAAGTTGGAGAAATACTATATTACCCTTCATTAAATGTGGAACTAGACCCTATAAATTGACTCATACGAGTCGTAATAAGTCCTACGACTCGTCATCTTGAGTCATCCTATAGGTCTAACAAGACCCTGATTTTAGAGCCCCTGATATTTCTCTATGAGACATTCCTATGACTCGTCAAAAGGTTTACGGGTCTTAAACTCTTGTCGTCCTGCTGGTCTGAAAACCTACAAATTTTCTTAGCCTCTAAAGATTCATTACGAGTCAATGTTATGACTCGTCAATTGGCCTGTGGCTCATCCTATTGAGTCATAGGTCCTCTTCTGAGATAGGTCCTGAACAGGCTCAAGGACTCACAATACGACATATTCCTACGAGTCATAGAAAGGTTACGATCAGTAGGTAGAGTCGTAGACCTAAAGTGATTTCCATTTTCTTGAGATTTTTTCTTCTTTCCAACCTTCTAACTTCCAGGGTCTTACATATATGTGTATATGTATATATATATATATATATATATATATATATATATATATATATGTGTGTGTGTGTGTGTGTGTGTGTGTAAAAGAGATTTGACTCATCCAAATACAATATATACAAGTCAATAATGAGAACAAAAGCAGCAAGTCACTGAATGTTGGGAGCTCACCATGATCCAAGTTTGTTATAGCTGCGAGAGATACAATGCTCATGGAGGGTGGCTCATACTGGGAGCTTCATCAAAAAAGATGTAAAAGTACAGCATGAGTACCAAAACACGTGTAACCTAGTTAGAATCATAAGGCGACTTAGCTCTCTCTCTCTCTCTCTCTATATATATATATATATATATATATAAGAGTAAGATAGTGCTACAAATACTAACTAACAGTTCAGTAACTAATAATCATAAGCCTGGACATAGATTAACCACACAACTATCACAAATAGAACACCCAAGCACACAAAAGAGCACAATCACATACACAAACAAAATCATGGAATGCAGTTTCCAGATGCTCAAAAGTAAAACTCGAAGAGGTTTGTGAGCCTCTCGGAATGAAACCTTGGACTCATCAACTATAAATGTATAACCCAAATATGTGTCCACGAGCCACCGACAAAGATACCTCGTACTTATGAACAAGAAAATGGTCAGATAAAGCCCAAACCTAAGTCAACGGGCTGCCTGGAATGGTATCTCAGACTTATTAATAATAACCAAGAGTGTGATATATACCCATGTAACTAAATATGTATGCTAAATGGCATACAAGTTATGCTTATTTCATGAATTTCCCCAAATTAATCGAATAAATCCCATTTTAAATATAAACCTTAGAAATAACACATATATACATTATATATATATATATACACATATATGTCTGTGTGTTTGTGTGTGTGTATGTATATTTTCCTTTAAAAACAAGTTCCTTCAATACAATACCAAGGCAACCTATCAACTCAAACATTTAAATCCCGTAAGGACTAAGTTTCATATCACCTAAAAGTATAGTAAGGAGATAAATCGTCAAGAAAACCAAAAGTCAACCTAAACTAAGGCTAGATGACTAAATACTAGCTAAAATTCCCGAACATGTCCATCTCAATGTTAAAGATCATAAAATCCTAAATTCAATACCTAAAGTCCTTTTAAACAATCAAACTATTCGCATATATATTGAGAAATCGTAGTCTACCCCAAGGACGACCTCTATTCCAGAGCTTTTCCTTTTTGTTAAGCCTCCAAATAGTTTCACACTATAAAATTAGCAATTTAAACATCAAAATAAGACAATTGATACCCATATTATAATTTACAAACTCGAAACTGAAAACCATCTAAAATTTGTCGCGCACAAAATCATGAAAATAACTTTGTCACAAGGTACTAAGGAGCTCATGGAATTTATGATCCAAAAATGAGCACAATCCAAGCAACAATCACCCGAAAATCAGTTCCAAAATAAGAAGAGTTAAAAGAGTTGAAAACTGAAGTTTAGGAGAAATTAACGGAAGTTTACAAGAGAAATGGAAGATTCAACAACCCCAAATTGTGCCCACACAAATTTCCAACACCCTCCAACAACAATCACCAATTTTGGCTACGAAATGCTCCCAAAATCATTATTTTTCTAATTGTGAGATGTGGGATTTGTATACTGAAAACGAGCTTAAAAGCTCACTAGTGCTAGGCCATTTGACCATCGCGAACACGGAGAATAGCTCCACGAATGCATAGGTCAGTCAAAATACCCTTTGCAAATAAAGATACTAGCCCGCGAACATAGACCAGTGACCCAATAAACTCAGCGAACACTGACGTCCTCCCGCGAACACAGAGAATATCCTGCCAAAACTCAGCAAATGCAGCCAAGGGCTATGATTACGGAAAAGAAATGTCTGCTTCACCAGTAAATGAACATAAGAAACTTCACAAAGATGAAAAATTTCCCATCGAGGTTAAAAACTTGATCTGAACCCCATCGACAAACCATCCTTGTCTACTGTAAACGGCATTCCAGACTCAATAAAATTGATGAAACAACCAATAGAGGGTGGATTGTCAAAATGTTAACAAAAGTCAAAGCTTATAAAGAATTCACAAACAACACAACCAAAGCCACAAACTCATCTTAGAAGCCTCAGGAACTAAACCAAAGGTCGTTCCAGAACAAATTTGGCATTTCAAAGCTAACTGCGCTATTAGAATTTCAATCCAAGCATCTTTACTAAGAATATTGATCAAACTCAAAGTTTGGAAAAAACTTTAAAGTTAAAATTCCTAATCGCACAAACTCAAACTGATAGCCCTGAATCCCAAAATAATCATCACACTAGAACAAAATGACCCTTTGAGAGCTGATGGAACTAACAAAATCTTCATCTGACATCAGAATCTCCAAATATTGACTAAAGTCAACTCTTTCAAGTCATAGTCCTCAATAATGGCCAAACTCACTCAAAACTCATCCGATCTACTCGTAAAGTGTGTCACGTATCCCAATATCTCATAAATGCTACAAAAAACTATGGGGAGAGGCAAACCAGTCCACCAGATATCGACACCTCCTACCATATAACATCTTGAATTGAGCCATTTGAATGCTGGAATGGTAGTTATTATTATATGCAATCTCAACCAAAGATAAGAACTGGTCTAGCTAACCACCAAAATTAATAATATAGGCCCGCCCCATATAGTCCTCTTAGACAGACCTTCTGTCTGTGGGTAAAATATTATGATAAGATCAACTGTAGTACCCTAATTCCTCAGAATAAAGCTCCAAAAATGTGAGGTGAACTGAGTACCATAATTAGAACTAATGGACTACAGCACACCATGTAAATAAACAATCTCTCAAATATAGATCTAAGCTAACCTCTTTGAACTGTAGGCAGTCTAAACCGGTAGAAAGTAATAAGACTTGGTCAATCGATCTATGATAACTCAAATAACATCAAAACTTTAAAAAGTACATGGAAATACTTCCATGAAGTCCATATCTATCCTCTCTAATTTCCACTCCAGAATAGGTAACTGCTAGGTCAAACCACCTGGCCTCTGGTGCTCGTACTTCACATGCTGACAGTTCAAGCACCTAGCCATAAAAGATGAAATATCCCTCTTCATCCCATACTACTAATAATGCTACCTCAAATTATGGTACGTCTTTGCCATTCCAATATTGATAGAATATCTAAAACAATGGGACTCCTCAAAAATCATCCTAACCAAGTCTCCAACTCTAGAAACACACTATGACTCTCAATCCTAAAAATCCCTCTAGATCTAAGATCGCTTTCCTAGACTCACAGTTGAGCACCCTATCTCGAATCACCCTCAATTATAGATCATCAAACTGTTGTGCCCGAATTTGCTCCATCAAAGAAGATCTAGCCTTTACACAAGTTAGTACCCTGCTCGACTCAGAAATATCATGTCTAATCCTTTGGTTGCTAGGGACTAGATGTCCAAAGTCATAGATCTCTCCTTCAAAACTTAGAAGCTAAAATCCTTATACTCACTGCCTTTTGGCTCAAGGCATCTACTACCATACTAGCCTTGCCTGGGTGATAAAGAATCGAGAGGTCATAGTCCTTCCGTAACTCCAACCATCTGCACTTTCTCATATTAAGGTCTTTCAAGCTTAGGATATACTAAAGTCTACGATGGTCGGTAAACACCTAACAATAAACTCCATAAAGATAATGCCACCAAATCTTTAATGTGAAGACTATCGCCATCAAATCTAAGTGATGAGTGGGGTAGTTCTTCTCGTAAAACTTTAGCTACCTGGAAGCATACGCAATAACTCTACCTTACTGAATCAACACACAATCAAGGACAATACCAGAAGCATCACTTGTAGACTTAAACCCATGGCCCTCAATAGAAATAGTCAGAATTAGAGTTGAAGTCAACTAGCCTTAAGCTTCAGAAAGCTCGCCTCATAATTGATAAACCACTGGAAAGGGACATTCTTATAAGTCAATCTAGTCAAAGGTACTTCTATCAATAAAAACCCCTCCACACATCGCCTGTAGTAGCTTCTTAAACCAAAACAACTATGAGCCTCATTGGGAGAATTAAGTTTGGCCCAATCAAAAACTATGGAGACCTTTATCGGATCTACCCTAAATTGCAAACTGTGGCGACCTTCATCATATCCATCCTAATTCCATCCTTGGATACCATGTTCCCAAAGAATTCTATAAATATAAGGCAAAACTCATAACTATTGAATTTGGCATATAACTGCTGATCTTTCAAGGCTTAATTACAATCCTCAAGTGCTACTCATGTTGCTTCCTACTCTTAGAGTAGACTAGGATGTTATCGATGAACACTATCACAAATGAGTCTAGGAAAGGTCTAAACACATGATTTATCAAGTCCATGAGAGTTGGCGGGCAATTAGTCAACCCAAAAGACATGATTAAGAATTCATAATGGTCATATCGAGTCCTAAAGGCAGTCGTAGGGATGTCGGCGGCCTTAATCCTTTATTGGTGGTAGCTTGATCTCGACTCTATAATAGAGAACACTGATGCACACTGGAGCTAGTCAAATAAATTATCAATCCATGTCATGTGATATCTTTTCTTGATGGTCATCTTGTTCAGCTTTCTATAGTCAATACACAAATGCAAGGTACCATCCTTCTTCTTTAAGAAAAAAATAGGAGCACCCTAATAAAACACATCGAGTCTAATAAACCCTTTGCTCAGGTTGTCCTAGAGCTTCTGCTTAATCACCCTTAAATTTCTGGAGCCATTTGGTAGAGTTTAATAGATAACAGCTACCCAGCTCAATATCAATACTGAAATCAATATCACAATCAAGAGGAAGGCCCGAGGGATCAGTAGGAAACATATCAGGATACTCTCTAACTGCTGCAATTGAATATAGAGATGGAGTGTAGGTACTAGTATTAGGAATATAAGAAAAACATGCAAGAAACGTCTTTCCTACAAACCATCATGCCCTTAGAAAAAATACATACCCCTAGGCATATAGAGAACAGTACTCATCTACAAAATCAAGGGAATGCAAGGCATGCACAATGTAACAGTCTTCGAAAAGCAATACAAGACCACATGATGAGGAGATAGCAAATCCATGCCTAGAATCAGGTCGAAGTCTACCATATCTAATAAAATTAAGTCTTCCCTAGTATTATACCCAAATATAGTCACCATACACAATAGATACACTCGATCCACTACTAAACAATCACCTATGGGGTAGATACATGCATAGGAAAAGGCTCACACAACACATCTATATGTGTAGCATAATAGGCAAATGAATATGAGTAGGTAGACCATGGTTCAAATAAATCAATTTCAAGGCCTCAAAAGTTGAAAAGTCAAACAAAAAAGAATTCAAATTGATCAGTTTCAAGTCTATGAATAAGTCTAGACCCACTAAACTTACAGGTTTTTATACCTACAAGACTATTCAATTTGATGACTTATAACCCCAACAATGAGTCTTAATGACGAATCGTAGACGTAAGTTTAAAGGCAAGATTTTTAGGATTTTCTAACATCTGCATGATGAGTTATAATGATGACTTATCAAAACTTTTATGACTCGTAGGAGTCCATTCGTAGGTCCAAATTTTAGAATTTAATGAAGGATAGTTCCATTTTTTTCCAAGTTTGGTTCAATGAACCTAGACTCTTTTATGGACACAGTCTATATATATACTATTCTTCAAATTTCCCTCCTATTCAATTCATTCTTTAAATTTTCCCTAAGGCAAGACTAAGAGATCTTCCCAAAACTTCAGAGTTTCAAATTCATCAAGGTTCCTCTTCAATTCTAGGTCAATTTCACCAATGTGTGTAAGGATTGATCCATGAGGCCCTTTCACCCATGGATTCCCAAGGTTTTCATTCAAAATCTTATGAATTTTAATTGGGTTTGTAACCCTAATTTTGATGAGTTACATTGGGTTATTTCAATTATATTTTTAATTATTATAGATGATCATTACAAGTATGTTTCTACATGAATTACACGATTTCAAGTTGAATTATGACTACCCATGAATGAAGCTATTTTGAATGATGATATTATGAAGTATGATTAGGAATTCAATGATTTCAAAGTATTATCATGGTTTTCATTCAAATTAACTATGTACATGAGTTTTACTCTAAGTTCAAATATGAATTATGATCATGAATTACCAGTATCTTCAAGAGATGAATTTTATGTAAGTTATGAAGAAATGTGACTTAGGGCCCTATGTGGTAACCTAGAAAACTAATGTTATGAATTGTGCAAGTATAATATTGTAATGTTGAAAGGCCAATACTCATATTGTAATTATGTTCTGAAATGAACTATTCTATGAATTATGAAGTTTATGAACAAATTATGATATATGTTAAGTATGACTACTATGTTATGTATTCTGTGGAATTTGACTTAGGACCAAGTAGACTTTGCGGTGGGGGCTCTAAGCCTTAGTAGCAGCATCAAGTCCCTTAAAATACATGATAATCTAGGTTGCCTTCATGGCTTAGCTAGTAGATCTACATCTAGTATATGTACATGACCCTTCTAGCGGGGTAGAGTCTACCTAGGTAGGTAGATTCCCCTTTCTTCTATTGTATGGGGTGACATAGGGATTCCATGTTATAGCTCACATGGTCTTATTGTTGGTTATGGTACTATACCACAAAGATATGCTCTCTTATGCCCTTTCATGATTTGCAAACACGCTTTAAAAATGCTTTGATTACTATGTTTTTCTCATGGCTTTACTTATCCTCTTTATCAAGTTTTTAAAGATTGATCATTGCATCTCATGATTTATAATGCATGTCATGCCCTTATACTTAGTATATTCAAATGTACTAATGAATATTTATTGCCTACATTGTCTCATAATATAGAGGTTGAGAATCATATCTATACACATAGCTAGTTGACCTTTCCTGTCGATGGAGTTGTGGTGAGTCCTCATATATCGAGGGCTAGTTATGCGTTATTGTTTCTTGATTCAAAAGACTTTGTTATATTCATATTATTGAGGGTGAGATAGGTACATGTCTTATCCCCCACCCTTCTTAGTTAGTAGAGGCACTAGTTGGACAAATGTTATAGAGTCTATGTCATCAAGTTACTTTCATGTTTTATGATTCATGATTTGTCTATTTATATTATATTTCTGCATTTACTTTACCTTTTGTATGCTTTAATATATTTTAAGAGGCTTGGTTGGAGTCCTTCAGTGTTTCAGTCATCGTGTTACGACTAAGCCCTAGGTCGGGTCATGACAAACTTGGTATCAAAGTACTACATTTGATATATCCTAAGGTGTCCAACATGCCATGTCAAGTAGAGTACTATTCATGTTTGTGAAGAATGCCACATCTTTGAATAGGATGCTATAAGACATTTTAAGAAATTCTCACTTCTTTCATGATCTATGTGGTGCTATAAAGTACACTCTATGACTTCCTTTCCCTAACAATTGTCCTTTGCGATTTTCAAAAACAATGCCTCGAAGGAGACCACTTTTGCGAAGGCGGATCAATGCTAATGAAGCCCAAGTTCCTCTGGTTCCTCAAGGGAAATGGCCCTTTGCCCAATGTGAATAATCTAGAGTTCCAGACTACTTTTGTTATACCCCGTGCTTTTGTACCTTGTGACATTATATTAAGTCTCATAGAAAGTACCATGTGATCTAGATTACCTACCATGCTATCAAATAACTCTAAGGAAGGGAGGATGTGATGCCCCATAAGAGTGAAAATTGGAAATAGGGTAAAAGAATCCGGAAGGAGTTGGAGGCTAAGTAATGAGTCGTAGGACTCAATGTACTTACGTAAGATACTGACTTAGACGTCTCACATAACTAAGCTACTGAAGTACATGTCGAGCTTACGTATCAAGGATTACATAGGCTCTTAAAGTGAGGTGAGATTACGAACCCACAGAAGTGGCGAAAGGAGGCGTAGCACCTACTTGGAAGAAAGTCGGTGATGCAACTACTTGGAAGCAAGCAGGTGATGTACCTACTTGGAACAAATAGGTGACACACCTACTTGAGGTGGGTCCCACATGGCCATGTGGCAGCCCCTAATAGGTTGCATGGATGAAGTGGCCCAATGAGAGTTTGACACGTGTCACCCTTAGGGGCTGACACGTGTCACTTATAAAAAAGGATATATATGTTCCCTTTGATGACTAAGTCATCTTATATTCATTTTACACTTAGAAAAAATAAAGAGAGTTGAGAGAAAAACTAGAGAAGTAAAGGGAGGGAGCTACGGGTTGGCCAAGACAAAAAGGTAAGGCCCGATTTCGTTTCGTGAATTAATTATTTAAGGTATCCTACGGTGATATAGCAGTGTTTAATAATGAAAAATTTCAATTTGGGGCAACGAGGAGGTTTCTGTTCTTGTTAACAAACCCGTTTTTGAATGATACTGTTGTTAGTAAAACGAGTATAACTCCTTGTGTAAGGCTTCATTTCAAGTGATTCAAGATATTTTGGAAATATATTTCATAGGTATATAATCTTTATTTATACTATAAAACCCAGTTCTGCTTTTATCTTCTCTAAAAAGGATGAGTAAATATAGGTGAGGTGCTGCCCAGGGTTCGTTTTAGAAATTCTACAAGGACTGCTGTTGGTATTTGGAGCATATCGTTTTGTACAAAATTGATGTAGGGGTGATTAGAAATTGTTTGAGACCCTAAGACACATGTATATAACTTTCATTCAGGACACAAATCCTTTTTCCCTCAATTACCCCTTCGAAACTAAGCGACAATACAAGATAGTAGGCTGTCCAGAATCCACATTTTGATAATTTTGGCGAGTTTGATGAGTTTAGGTTAAAGTAAGAGTTTTCCTTTCAATGTGCGGTTTATGGTGTTGTTATGAAGTGTATTATATGTTGTTTAAGTGGCTGTAAATGTGAAAACATCATAGAAATGCTTGACGTTCGAAACAAACTAAATTGGAGTCGCTATAGTTGAATTGTCGTCGAAGTAAAGTGTTGTGCTTGTGGTGTACTGTTTCAGGTGTGTGGGGGATTATTGTAGGGTCTAAAGGTGTTCTAAAAGGGGTGTAGGTGCTGCTGGTAGCATCCACATGACCCCTCATTTTGTATAAATAATGGCTTGCGAAATAAAGACTAGAAACCCTATTTTGGTGTCGTAATTTTCATCAGGTTGTTTGGAGCTTGTGTTGTGTGATGTCGCCATGTTTTAGATGTATATATGCTACAGGGTGTTGTTTATGGTTGGATGTAGTGATTAGGGATGTAATTGGAAATTCGGGTAGGGCACTTTATAGGGGAGGTGCTGCCCAATGTTTGTTAACACCTTAACTAATTAAAGAACTAGTCGAGGAGACGAATAAGAATATAGGTTCCATGAATACTAAGGTGTAACTGAGGGCACTGAAAATTTAAGGTTGTTGATACTCGCATTTCTTCCATATTAAATAGGTTTGGAGGACGACGACGTGGACATGATTGAGAGAAGTCCATATGAGGTATGTAAAGCTTTCTCTTGGCATGTTTTGATATAAGTACGTACAACTATCTCTCATTTCCCTTGATATGTATTTGGTATGAAAATGATATTTTGATGCCATAATGGTTCACCAATCCCATGATGGGCCGAGTATAATATATGTATATGAAGATCACCTGAAGGAAAGTACAGACTTCATAAAGCTATTCTTCTCTTTTTGGCATGTATTAGACGTTAATAATGAATGATATGTATTTGAGCTTGGGGTAATTCCATTCATAAATTCCAAGCAGGAGCCATGAGTTTCATTGACTTCGTGATATTAGAACTCCTGTAGTAATTGAGTTGTTGCCTTTTAGGGCTTTTATATGACGAAAGGTGGTATGTGTAAAGTCTGTCTCTTCTTCCCTTTGGAATGTCTTAAATGTAAGTGAATTGAGGTATGATATGAATGTAAAGGCAGTTCCAGTTGTAAGTCCTTCATATAACCTATGACTCGAGTTCACTCCTAAATGTTAAGGGTCTTAAAGTAGTTAAACTACGACCCTCGAGCCTTCTATAGGCTGAATAGTAATTGGGTGTGTAAATTCCTAAATCTGGGTTTCTTAGGCATATTTATGATAATGGTTGGGGGATGTCTGATGTGTTACCAAGTCTTACATGCACGTATATGCATTGTTGTATGATATGTGGATCGGGCCGTTGTTCCTCGGCATTATTATATAATATACATATATACGGATCGGGTCATTATTTCTCGGCACTAATATATGAGATACGGATCGGGCTATCGTACCTCAGCATTATCATGAGATATATGTATCGGGCCGTCGTTCCTCGACATTATTACACAATTTATGGATCGGGCCATCGTTTCTCGGCATGTGCTTGCTATATATATGGATCGGGTTGTACGTACCACAGTGCTAACAATATGCATATGCCTATTATGATAGATGATGTATTTGTGATACTCAATCCCCGAGCGGGATGGATACGGTACGTGATATTGGTATACATGAATTTATTTTATGAGGTGCAAGTACAGTACCCTATTAAATGCTATACTTGATTTCCTGCATCCCTGTTTCAGTTGTTATCTTAGTAATATATGCTTATATACTCAGTACATGTATCGTACTGACCCCCCTTTCTTCGGGGGGCTGTGTTTCATGCCCGCAGGTACATATGTTCAGTTTAAAGATCCGCCAGCTCCGGATTTCCACTCACCTATGATTGGAGGTACTCCACTATTCCGGAGCCTAGTTTTTTTTGTACTAGTCCTCCGATATATATATGTATTTGTTTATTTAGGGGTATGGCGGGGGCCCTGTCCCACCATATATTATCGTACTATTCTTAGAGGTCTGTAGACATGTATGTGTGGGTTGTTCATGAGGTTATTTCGATTGTGCCTATACGGCACGTTGTGAATATTTTTGTTGTGGTAGCCTTGTTGGCTTGCATTCTCTTTCATGATACGATACGAATGAAGAAGGCTACATGAACATGAAAAAGTTTTGACCTATTGGGGTTTTGGTTATATTTTAAAGTTACGTATATGGGGGTCCAGGTTGGACCCCAGTCACGACCTATGAGGTTGGGTCATGACAACTTTCACCATGCTAACCCAAGTAGTTGCTAACCAAGGGGATGCAGTTCCTAATGCTCCTACTCTGGCCTCTAAAGTGAGGGACTGTATAAGAATGAACCCTCCTGAGTTCCATGGTTTGAAAATGGATGAGGACCCCCAAGAATACATTAATGAGGTGTATAAAATAGTGAGTATCATAGGGGTAACTTTGGAGGAGAAAGCAGAGTTGGGGGGCCTACCAACTCAAGCGTGTTTCTCAAGTATGGTACACTCAATGAAAGTTGGAGATAGTTGATGAAGGTCATATTGAGTGGGAAGCCTTCAAGTTTCCTTGTCTTGATCACTTTTTCCCTCTTGATCTAAGGGAAGCCAAGGTGTTGGAGTTTATTAATCTTCGACAAGGAAACATGGGTATGAGGGACTATGCCCTTAAGTTCACAAAGATATCCAATTATGCTCCTTTATTATTTATCGATCCATGTGCCTAAATGAGTCAATTCATATCAGGGGTGTCCAACTGGGTTGCCAAAGGGTGACAGGCCGCCATGCTTTTTAAAGAGATGGACATATCTCGGGTTATGATTTTTTTCAAACAAATCAAGGGAGAGGAAAATTAAGGAGATGAGAATAAGGGATTCTAAGAAGTTCCGATATGAATATGGGTTTTCTAATGCTAGGACTGGTGGTGGTGGTAGTGGCTGATCTCAATAAGTCTAAGGTTTAGGTAAGAAGTTTGTTAAGGATAGGGTTTTGTACCCTAAGTTCAAGGTGGCGGAGTTGTAAATGCTAATTACCATTTTTTTCCTAAGTGTGCAAAGTGTGGAAAGAATCATGGAGGGAAATGCTTGATGAGAATGGGTGCTTGTTATGGATGTAGCAAGATGAGCCATAATCAATTTGAATGTCCTCATGTTACCAAAAAAGATGGAGAAGGTCATCCTCAAGGAGGCCAAGTTCAACAACACACCTAAGCTCAACCTAAGGGTGGCCAACGCAATAACCCATTCTATGCCCTTAATGCTAGGCATGATGTGGATAAGAATTCCAATGTGGTTACGGGTATGTTGCGGATCTTAACTTTTGATGTTTATGCATTTCTTGATCCAAGTGCCAATTTGTCTTTTGTTACTCTTTACCTTTGCTATGAGATTTGATGTGTGCCCCGAAGTATTGTTAAAACATTTTTCGATTTATTCTCCCATTGGTGAGTGGTATTAGCTAAGATATAGAAAGTTTCTCATGTCGTTCTTGCATAAAGTTATCCCTTGTGATCTTGTTGAACTAGATATGATCGCTTTTGATATTATTCTTGGTATGGATTGGTTATATGCCTCTAATGCATCTATTGATTGTAGAACCCGTAGGGTCAAGTTTTAATTTCCCAATGAGCTTACTCTTGAATGGAAGGGTTATAATTCGGTGGTTAATGGTTGATTCAACTCATGTCTTAAGTCTCGGAAAATAATTTCCAAAGGGTGCATTTATCATATAGTGAGAGTAAGGGATGTTGATTCTGAAACTCCTACTCTTGAGTTAGTCCCTATAGTTAATGCATTTTTTGATGTGTTTCCCGATTATTTTCCCGGTGTTCCTCCCGAGAGGGAAATTGACTTTGGCATAGATCTCTTTTCTGACACTCAACCTATTTCTATTCCTCATTATCATATGGCTCCGGCGGAACTTAAGGAGTTAAAAGAGCAATTGAAGGATTTATTGGATAAGGGATTTATAAGGCCAAGTATATCACCATATAGTGCTCACGTATTGTTTGTTAGGAAAAAAGATGGGTCACTTCGAATGTTTACAGATTATCAGTAATTGAATAAGGTCACCATAAATAATAAGTATCCAATTTTGAGGATAGGTGATTTGTTTGACCAAATAAAAGGGGAAAGTTACCTCTTAAAGATTGATCTCCATTACGGTTATCATCAACTAAGGGTGAGGGACTATGATATTCCTAAAATAGCATTTCGAACAAGGTATTGTCATTTTGAATTCGTAGTTATGTCATTTCGGTATACTAATTCTCCCTCTATTTTCATGTATTTGATGAATCATATTTTCAAGCCATACTTAAATATGTTTGTGGTTGTATGTATTGATGACATCTTTATTTACTCTTGGAATGAGGAAGATCCTATAGGTCACTTGATACTTGTGGTGCAAACATTGAGAGACAAGCAACTATTTGCCAAATTTAGTAAATGTGAATTTTGGCTAAGAAAAGTTGCATTTCTTGGCAATGTGGTATTCGATGGTATCATGGTTGATCCAAATAAAATGGAGGCAGTAAAAAATTGTCCTTGACCATTATCACCTTTGGATATTAGAAGCTTTTTGGGTTGGACGGATACTATAAAAGATTTGTTAAAAGGTTCTTGTCTATTGCTTCACCCTTGATGAATTTGACTCAAAAGAAAATGAAGTTTGAATGGTCTGATGAATGTGAGAAACGTTTCAAAATATTGAAGGATTAGCTTACGTTGGCTCCTATTTTGATGTTGCCCAGTGGTATGGATGGGTTTGTTGTTTATTTTGATGCCTTACGAGTTGGTTTGGGTTGTTTTTTTATGCAACATGGTAAGGTTATAGAATACGCCTCTAGGGAACTTAAAGTGCACAAATGAAATTATCCAACCCACAGTCTTGAACTTGCGGCGGTTGTGTTTACTTTCAAAATTTAGCGTCATTATTTTTATGGGGTGCACGTTGATGTGTTCACCGACCACAAAATGTTGCAATATGTGTTTAGCCAAAGGGACTTGAACCTTAGGCAATATGGTGGCTTGAACTCCTTAAGGACTATGATATGAGTGTGTTATACCATCCGGGTAAGCCGATTTTTGTAGCCAATGCTCTTATTTGGTTGTCCATGGATAGTGTTTCATATGTTGAGGAAGGTAAGAAGGAGTTGGAAAAAGATGTTCATAGATTGGCACATTTAGGTGTGCGTTTGGTTGATTCCAATGATGTGGGTGTTCTTGTGCCTAATAGTTCAGAATCGTCCTTGTGGCGGATGTTAAGGCCACACAAGACCATGACCCAATTATGGTTTAATTGAAGAAGCTGGTTGCCGAAAAAGCCATTGAGTATTTCTCTCAGGGAGGATGTGAGGTAGGACGTTACCAAGGTCGGTTGAGTGTTACTAATGTGGATGGACTAAGGAAATTTATATTGAATGAGGCTGTCACGACCCGACCTAGGGCCTAGTCGTAACACGACTATTGAACCTTGAAGGTCTCCAACCAAGACCCTTATACATATCATAAGCATACATAAGGTAAAGTAAAAGCAGAAATATCATAAGAGAGTCTAAACAATGAATAGTAAATGAAGAATGTCACATGACAACATAAACTCAAAACATTTGTCCAACTAGATGCTTCTACATAGGAGTATGGACGGGGGCTAAGACATGTCCCTAGATCACCCTCAATATGAAACATAGGACAAGTCTTCGAAATAATAACCAACTCGATGACTAGACCCAGATAAATGAGGACTCACCACAAACACCGTCGGATAGAAAATCTAAACTAGCCACGTAGATGAGTATAATCTTCTACCTCAATCCCTACATTATGAGACAATGAAGGCAAAAATTATGCATTATACTAAGTATGAGGGCGTGACATGCAACGTAAATCTTGGAATACAATGGTCAAGTAAATCACATGGTAAGATAAGATAATTAAAGTCATGTGGAAAATCATATTGACCAAAGCATTTAAAAGAATAAATTCAAAATCATAACATACTTAAGAGATCATACATATGTGGGATAGGAACCATAACTGACAATAAGATCATGCGAGCTATGACGTGGAATCCCAATGTTGCTCCTATATCGGAGGAAAGAGGGAGACTACCTGCCAAGGTAGACTCCTACATGCCTAAATGGATCCACTAATCGGTCGTGTAAATGGGGTACTCACCCCTAGTTCTTAGACTCGGTACTCACCTCAAAGCCTTGATAGTTTGGGTACTCACCTCTTACAGATTTGGGTATTCGCCTCTAATCCCTCTGTACCTATGGTGACATATAGTTCAAGAGACATGAGGTTGCTACTAGGGCTTTTGATAGGGCGTCCACCTCAAGTCCCCTCGGTGCTAAGTCAAATCCCACGGAATATATATATAGCATAGAAATCATAATTGACATTATCATAGTCATGATCATAGATTTGAAAATTATAGAGTAGCTCAATTTAATAACATAAGTTAAATGCGGGTATTGTCCTTCCACATTATAAATCATACATATATAGTTCATATCATTAGGCCTTAAGGCACCACATTAGCCCCTAAGTCACCCTTTCTATAATTTGCATGAAAATCATCATTCAAAGCATACTTATAGTCCATGATCATAGTTGAAATACATATTCATAATTCATACTTGGAAATTCATGATCATAGCTTATACTTGAAATTAGGGTAAGACATGAATGCATGATCATAAACTTTCTTTCAGCCCATACATAATTTATAGAGATAATATCATTAGGAAGTATAATTAAAAATTCTAATAATTTATATCTTGAACACTAGAGATCAAAATAGGAGAATTCATGAGAAAATTCTTTAATTTAATGCAATAACAAACAATTTATATCAAAATAGACTCATGATCATAATTTGAATCAAAATTCATGCAATAAGAGTAGAGATCATAAAACCCATAAAATATCAAACTTTAATTTGATAGAAAAACCTTGAGAAATTGATTGGGCTTCATGGATGAAAGGATCCATGAATCAATACCCACATACCTTAAGTGAGAACACCAAATAATTTTGAAGAACTTGAGAGTTTTGATGGAGAGCTTGAGTGAATTTACTTGAAGTCTTCAATGGAGTCCTTGAGAGTCTTTTGTAGAGAGATAAATATTTGAGTAGGTAAATTGTAGAAGAATGAATAGAATTAGATGTTTAAGTTAATTTATAGAGTTGAATTAGGTCCTAAAAATGTCTAGTTTCATTAGCTAACAATTTGGAAAAATTCTAAAATGCTCTTACTAAAAACTAATTTCGTCCATGAAAAATTATTGTCAGGTCTGCGACGCGGAGGCGAGCAAGTCCACAATGCGGACTTGTTGCGGACCTTACTAGTTCGCGCAATTCCTTGAGAAATCTATCTTTCGATCTACGGGTCCTAAAAATCCACCGAGACTATCTTCCTGCAGGTTTTGACCCCCTGATCGATATTTCAAACTCAGATTTTCCAAAAAGATTAAGGATAATGCATTACTTAAGCAGCCTATTCCTAAGGCATTCTTAAAGCCTTTATGAGCATTTAGAGGGGTGTTACAATATCTCCCCCTTGGGAACATTCGTCCTCGAATGAGATTCAACTAATATAGGAAAGACATGGAAAAAGGATTTAGAAACCCAACATGGACATGAAGACACTTTGAAAAGTGCATAGAATATGTAAACTTTATACATAACATAAAACATAGTCTTTGAGAAAAATCATTTTCATTAATCATGCATGCATATGAAAGAAATATGGAACTAAAAAGCAGGAATTTAATCAATTTTATCATGAACAACTTAGTACCTTTAGGATCGAGTGAAAGAAAAGAGATACGGATAACGCTTCATCATGTCTAATGCTTCCCACGTAGCATTCTCTACTTGTTGATTCCTCCATAACACTTTGACGAATACGTCTTTATTTCTTAACCTCTTCACTTGCCGGTCTAAAATCTCAATTATGATCTCCTCATAAGTCAAATTCTCTTCAATACTTACATTATCCATTGGCACAATAGAATTTGTATCACCCACAAACTCCCTCAATATTGACACATGAAATACTGGATGAGCCAAAGCCAACTCAAGTGGCGATTCTAACTCATATTCCATTTTGTCAATATACCTTAGGATCCTACACCTCTATAGGAAAAATTATCCCAAGAGTACTACTCCTCACCGCCACATTTTATCAAACCTTGAGACCTAATCAAGGAGCACCTAATGTACCACACACTCACCCACATGCCATCCACTTTCAAGCTTAGTTCTATAACAACTCTAATACACTCACTTGAAACCCTTTAACAAGAAGTCATCAATAGACTATAACTAATCATTTACATATATACAACCACCTATTAAAGCCTACCATTCTAACCGCTTTATGGCTCCTTTGAATTCAATATCACTTAATAATTTTCATGTCTACCCTAGTATCTCTACTTCTACATGTATATTTGCATTAACTCCTACAAAAAAAACAGCAACATACTCTTACCTATCTATTGTATTTAACAAGTTTATCTAACTCTCCTTCCATATCTATAACCTTAAATGGGGTAAGCATGCCACATTTTAGCGAAAAAAAGAATGGTCACTCTCTCTCTACCTATCATGACCCAAAACAAGAGCCTTAAGATAAGAACTAAAGCTACCCTTAACTACTGAATCATGACCCTTCCATTATAAAATAGACTCATTTAGGAATTGAAACTTGACTCAATAATTTCTACAATCTATAGAGGCATAAGATATATACAACCAATCCCTATCAATCATTACCATTTCAAAAAAAAGAATTCATACTTACTGGTTGAAGCACCAGGCTAGGTTCGGGGACCTGAAAAGGGGTAGGACCGATATCACCGATAACTATCCTTATCATTCTTAGTAGCCCATGACAATGTCTCAACTTATAATCCTCACACCATAACCAAAACATGCACCCGAACCAGCTAAACGACCGTCAAGAGGGAAGGTCTTAGAGTACCACTCTATTGTACGACATGGATCATGAAAGAAGTGAGACTTTCCTTAGACGCCTTATAGCCTATTACTTATAAATATGATTCACTTCATACTTATGAATAAGACTCTACTTGACGCAGCATGTTGGACATTCTAGGAAACTTGAAAAACCTTGTTCTTTGATACCAAGTTTGTTAAAACCCGACCTAGGTCCTAGTCATAACACGGTGATTGAAACCCAAAAGGGATCCAACCAAGTATCTTGTACATATAATAAGCATACATAAGGTAAAGTAAAAGTGAAAACATCATAATAGATTCTAAACAATGAATAGTAAATAAAGAATATCACATGACAACATAGACTCAAAATATTTGTCTAATTAGATGCCTCTACACAGGAGTATGGATGGGGGCTAAGACATGTCCCTAAATTACCCTCAATATGAAACATAGGAAAAGTCTTTGAAATAATAACCAACTCGATGACTAGTCCCCAATAAATGAAGACTCACCACAAACACTGCCGGATAAAAAGGCTTAACTAGCCACGTAGATGAGTATAATCTTCAACCGCAACCTCTATATTATGAGACAATGTAGGCAAAAAATATGCATTAGTACGTTGGAATGTACTAAGTATGAGGGAGTGACATACAACGTAAATCATAGAATGCAATAGTCAAGTAAATCACACAGTAAGATGAGATAATTAAATTCATGCAGAAAATCATATTGACCAAAGCATTTAAAAGAATAAATTCAAAATTATAACATACTTAAGAGATCATACATATGTGGGATAGGAACCATAACCGACAATAAGACCATGCAAACTATGATATGGAATCCCAATGTTGCCTCGATATCGGAGAAAAGGGAGAGACTACTTGCCAAGGTAGACTTCTACATGCCTAAGTGGATCCACTAAGAGGTCGTGTGAACCGGGTACTCACCCCTAGTTCTTAGACTCAGGTACTCACCTCCAAGCCTTTCTATTTTGGGTACTCACCTCTTAGAGATTTGGGTATTCATCTCTAATACCTTTGTTCTTATGGTGGCACGTAGTTCAAGATACATGAGGTTGCTACTAGGGATTTTGGTAGGGCCCCCACCTCAAGTCTCCTCGGTGCTAAGTCAAATCCCACGGAATATATATATAGCATAGAAATCATAATTGACATTTATCATAGTCATGATCATAGATTTGAAAATCATAGAGTAGCTCATTTTCATAACATAAGTGCAGTACGGGTATTGTACTTCTATATTACAAATCATACATACATAGTTCATATCATTAGGCTTAAGGCACCACATTGGACCCTAAGTCACCCTTTCCATAATTTGCATGAAAATCGTCATTAAAAACATACTTATAGTCCATGATCATAGATGAAATATATAATCATAATTTATACTTAGAAATTCATGATCATAGCTTATACTTGAAATTAGAGTAAGACATGAATGCATGATCAATTGACTTGAAAATCATGAAATTGACTTGAAAACATGCCTGATCATAAACTTTCTTTCAGCCCATACATAATTTATATAAATAATGTCATTAGGAAGTATAATTAAAAATTCTCATAATTTAAATCTTAAACTCTAGAGATCAAAATAGGAGACTTCATAGAAAAACTCTTCAATTTAATACAATATTAATCAATTTATATCAAAATAGACTCATGATCATAATTTGAATCAAAATTCAAGTAATAGGAGTAGAGATCATAGCACCATAAAATATCAAACTTAATTTGATAGAAAAACTTTGAGAAATTGATTGGGCTTCATGGATGAAAGGATCCATGAACCAATACCCATATACCTTAAATGAGAACACCAAATAATTTTGAAGAACTTGAGAGTTTTGATGTAGAGCTTGAGTGAATTTACTTAAGGTCTTCAATGGAGTCCTTGAGTGTCTTTTATAGAAAGAGAAATATTTGAGTAGGTGAATTGTAGAAGAATGCATAGAATTAGATGTTTAGGTTAATTTATAGAGTTGAATTAGGTCATAAAAAACGTCTAGGTTCATTAGTTAACAATTTGGAAAAATTCTAAAATGCCCTTACTAAAAAAATAATTTCGTCCATGAAAAATCATCACCAAGTCCGCAATGAGGGGGCGAGCAAGTCCGCGATGCGGAATTGTTGCGGACCTTACTAGTTCACGCAGTTCCTTGAGAAATCTATCTAAAAATCCACCGAGACTATTTTTCTACAGGTTTTGACCCCCTAATTGATATTTTGAACTCAATATTTCAATGCATTACTTAAGCAGCCTATTTTCAAGGCATTTTTGAGCATTTTAAGGGGTGTTACAAGGCTCATAGTTTTCTTTATTCAATTCAATCGGGATCCATCAAGATAAATCTTTAGTTGAGGGAAGTGTATTGGTGGAATGGCATAAAGAAGGACATAGTGGAGTTTGGCTTAGTGTCCTAATTGCTAACAAGTGAAAGTTAAGCATCAAAAGAAGGTTTAGCTCAAGACATTGAAATTCTTGCTTGGAAGTGGGACGATGTAAATGTATACTTTGTAATAGGTTTGCCTCGTACTAGGTGGCAATATGATTCTATTTGGGTTGTTGTGGACTGAATGACTAAGTTGGCATATTTTCTATCGGTGAAGACTTGATATGGTGCCGACGAATATGCTAAGTTGTACATTTGTGAACATGTGAAACTTTATCGTGTCCCTTTGTCTATTATATCGGATAGACGTACTCAATTCACTTCACAATTTCAGAAATCATTTCAAAAAGGTCTTGGTACAAAAGATAAGTACTGCTTTCCATCCTCAAATCAATGGACAAGACAAAATAACAATCCAAACTTTGGAAGATATGTTAAGGGAATGTGTGATTGATTTTAAAGGAAGTTTGGATGAGAATTTTCCATGTATTGAGTTTGCCTACAATAATAGTTATCAAGCTAGCATCCAAATGGCTCCTTTTAAAGCTTTGCATGGGAGAAGATGTACATCCCTAGTGGGATGGTTTGAAATAGGTGAGATGGCGTTGATTGGTTTCAATTTGGTAGTTGATAGAATGGAAAAAGTGAGGAGCATAAGAGAAAGATCGAAGATGGCTCAAAGTCATCAAAAGTCCTATTCAGACATTAAAAGAAGAGAGCTTGAATTTTATGTGAATGATTGGGTGTATTTGAAGGTCTCACCTATGAAATGTGTAATGTGCTTTGGTAAAGAGGGGAAATTGAGTCATAGATATGTAGGACCTTATAGAATATTGAAGCATGTTAGGAAAGTGGCATATGAGTTGGATTTTCCATTTGAGTTGGCTATGGTTCATCTGTATTTCATGTGTCGATGTTGAGAAGGTTTGTGGGTTATCCAAACTCCATTGTGCCATTAGAAATTGTGAACATTGAAGAGAATTTGACTTATGAGAAGGTTCATGTGGAAATCTTAGATTGGCAAGTGAAGAGGTTAATGAATAAAGATGTTGTATCCATCAAGGTGTTGTGGAGAAATCAACAAGTAGATAGTGCTACATGGGAAGCGGAATTAGACATGATAAGTCATTATCCGTATCTCTTTCCTTCCACTCAAGCCTAAGGTACTAATTTGTTTATGATCGAATCAATTAAACTCCTACATTTCAGTTTTATGTGTTTTTCATATGCATGTATGTTCATGAAGTTTATTTAACAGTCATGATTTATCATAAGTTTAAAAATCTCATGGTGTATGTTTTTCTATGAGTCATCGAATTCATGTTGGGTTGCTAGTCCGAGTTCCACATTATTTCTATGCTAAGTTAATCTCATTCAAGCAAGAATATTCCCAAGGGGGAGATATTATAAGGCCACAAAAGTTGAAAAGTCGAACAAAAAAGAATTCAAAGATAAATTGATCAGTTTCAAGTCTGTCAATGAGTCTAAGACTCATAAGACTTTTAGGAGTCGTAGAGATGACTCGTGGGAACTGAATCTGAGGCTAAAAATTTAATAAAGGAAGTGTGTGGGTCTATGAGCCATTTAATGACTCGTTAGGAAGTCTACGACTCATAGACACCATTGTAGGGCTGGGTTTTAACACTTGTAACTACTGAGCCTCAAAACTTTATCTACGACTCAATAAGATGAGTCATAGAGAAGATTACGACTAGTAGAGATGAGACATATTGGAAGTTTTCAGACCCACTAAACTTGCATGTTTTTAGACCTGCAAGATGAGTCAATTTGATGACTTGTAACCCCAATGCGAGTGTTAATCATTACTCGTATAAGTAACTTTAGAGGCTAGATTTTCAAGATTTTCTACCACCTGCAGGACGAGTCATAATGAGGACTCATCACAACTCTTACGACTCGTAGGAGTACATTCATAGGTCCAAATTTTGGAATTTATTGAAGGGTAATTCCATCTCTTTTCAAGTTTGGTTGAATGAACTTAGACACTTTTATGGCCAGATTCAAAGTCTATATATATCCTATTCTTCAAATTCCCCTCCTATTCAATTTATTCTTCAAATTTTCCCAAGGCAAGACTAAGAGATCCTCCTAAAGCTTTTTCTCAAAACTTTAAGCTAGGGTTTCAAATTCTTCAAGGTTCCTCTTCAATTCTAGGTCAATTTTTCTAAGGTATGTAGGGATTGATCCATGGGTCCCTTACAACCATGGAGTCCCAAGGGTTTTATTCAAAATCTCATGAATTTCAATTGGGTTTGTAACCCAAATTTTTATGAATTAAATTGGGTTTATTCAATTATGTTTTTATTCACTATAGATGATCATTACAAGTATGTTTCTACATGACTTACAAGATTTCAAGTTGAATAATAATTGGTCATTCAGAAAGCTATTTTCAATGATGATATTATAAAGTATGATTATGAATTCAATAATTTCAAAGTATTATCATAGTTGTCATTCAAATTAACTATGTACATGAGTTTTACTCTAAGTTCAAGTATGAACTATGATCATGAACTACAAGCTTAGGGCCTTATGTGGTGACTTAGGAACCTAATGATATGAATTATGCAAGTATGATATTGTAATGTTGAAAGGCTAGTACTCTTATTGCAACTATTTCATGAAATGAGATATTCTATGATTATGAAGTTTATGAAAAAGTTATGATATATCTTAAGTATGATTACTATGTTATATATTCTGTGGGATTTGACCTAGCATCGAGCGTACTTTGAGGTGGGGGCCCTACCAAAAGCCTTAGTGGCGCATCAAGTCACTTAAAATATGTGCCACCGTAGGTTGCCTTCATGTCTTAGCTTGTAGATCTACATATAGCATATGTACATGACCCATCTAGCAGGATAGAGTCTACCTTGGCAAGAAGATTACCCTTTCTTCCATTGTATGGGGAGACATTGGGCTTCTATGCTATAGCTCGCATAGATTCCCTTTTCTTCTATTGTATGGGGAGATATCAAGATTCTATGTTATAGCTTTATTTTTTGTTATGTGACTATCCCATGTAGGTATGCTCTCTTATGTCCTTTCAGGATTTTCAAAGATGCTTTTAAAATGCCTTGATTACTATGGTTTTCTTATGACTTTACTTATCCTCTTTATCAGGTTTTTAAAGATTGATCATTGCATCTCATGATGTATATAGCATTTCATGCCCTCATATTTAGTATATTTAAACGTACTAATATATATTTATCTCATACATTGTCTCATAATATAGGAGTTGAGGATCATATCCATACACGTGGCTAGTTGAGCTTTCCAGTCGACGAAGTTGTGGTGAGTCCTCATATATAAAGGGCTAGTTATGAGTTGTTGTTTCTTGATTCGAAAGACTTTGTTAAATTTGTATTATTGAGGGTGATCTAGGGATATGTACTATCCCGCATCCTTCTTAGTTAGTAGAGGCACTAGTTGGATAAATATTATAGAGTCTATGTCGTTAAGTTACTTTCATCTTTTATGATTCATGACTTGACTCTTTGCTATGATATTTCCGCATTTACATTACCTTATTTATTCTTTAAGATATGTCAAGAGGCTTGGTTAGATCCCTTTAGGGTTTTAGTCACCGTTTTATGACTAGGCCCTAGGTTGGGTCATGACACCAATGCAGGATGATGAGACATAGTGATTATACCTATCATAACAACATCTAAAGCCTCTACCTCTAGTCTCCATGGAAAAGCATACATGTGGCATCCACCTAGAACACCTAAATTTCTCAATTAATGACCACTGAGCACCCTAGGGACTACCCCTACTACCCTGAGCACTACCTCTGAAAGACTAAATTGAAACCCTAGGGCCTGAACCTTCTGTCCTTGTCGTCTACGGTGACCGATCATAGGGCACTCCCTAACAAATGCATCCCTCTGAGATGGCCTGGATGAACTTGACTAGCCACCTCAGCTTGAAGACCCAGAATATACACTCCGAGAAGACTATATCATAGCCTAAACCATGTTTCCTCTAACAACCACATAAGTACCATCATTTGTAATTTGAAGAGCTACTTGAACTGACATGTCAGGATGAAACGGCTATAGGTAACCTCTACCTTAAATTCCCCTACTATGGGATTGCGACTCGCTAAAACCACTCTGACGGTGATGCTACCTCCATATGCCTCACAATGGATCCCCTTAATGGTGCGTGCAGGATCAACTATCTGTAAAAAAGAATAACTCGACGCCACCATCTACTCTGTAGCCATCCTTAGTAAAAATCAGAGGCCTCTAACAGACGTGCTCACCCTCTCATTCTTCATCGGCTTAAGCATAGCCACATGTATAGCTAACTCGTGGAATCGCCTCTCATAATAAGTAACTAATAAGGTTCCTTGAGTCAGGTCTATGAACTCATCCTGCAACCACTCTCTGAAGCTGCGAGGCACATACTTCTCTAAGAAAGCCTTAGAGAATTGAGATGTACTAGAGATAAGACCTTTACAATTACATCACCGCACTATCTAGATGGAAGGCGGTATAATCAACTCTATGAGATTCCACTAAGCTGAGGTTATACAACCTCTCCTAGAAAATGAAAAAAAGCTCATGGGAATCTTGCCCGATGTTCCTGAAAACCTGGGAGGGCCCTACCTGATCAATCATCCTAGCATCTTCTGTTTCTTAGAAAACATGACTTGCATGGGTGTCATAGGTGGAGACAAAGTGGGAATGGGTTGGACAACTAAGTGAGGATCCTCAGCAGTAGGCTGTAACCCTGGAATTTGAACACCTTGTGCCCCAGCCTAGGTTGGAGTGGAAGTCTCATATGAGATCTGAGGTCCAGCTGAAGTGCTAGGCAGAGTCCGTGACTGGGACATATGTTATATTTTGTATTTTTGCATCTTGGACTATTTGTGAGCTAATGGATATAAATTCAAGTACTTTTAATTTCAAATTTTAAAATGGCATGAATTGTTTTTAAATGACAAGTTATATGGATAATATATGTGAAGTTAAACACAACTCAAGAAGGACCCTTGAGCCAATTCAAAGACAAAGACATCAAAAAGTTTTTTTAAGTCACATTTTCGGGTGATCTGACTTAGGGAAGCCATAAGCCCTTTGGAATTAGGGAATTTGGGAAAACTATAAAATTAAAGTTGTAGATAATTAAAATAGTTTTCCAACCATAGGTTGTGGGTTGGAATATGATATCGAGATAAGAAGATATGGATATTTTAAGTCTGACAGGCAAAACTAAATAGTGGATTCGGCCCAACACGATTTCAACTCGGGTCAGGCCCAATACCCATGCCATTAAATCATTTTTTTCAACTTTTCCTTCAGATTTTAGGCCAAAACATATCCAGAAATTTCCAGAGAGAGTGAGAGAAGAGAACCCTAGAGAGAAACACCAAAATTTACCACAATTGAAGCCTTGAATATCGAAGCTCATGAAGAGAAAAGTGTTGTACATCGCGTTGCGTTCAATTTGAGCTAAACATCAGCCAAGAAGGAGAAGTGTTAATGTGGTTGCTTCACACTTGAGGTAATATTAAGGTCCCTTTTTCATTGTTAACAAGTTTATTTAGAGTTTTAATAGATTAGGACGGAGAAAATAGAGTTATAAACTCATTTGTTGATTTGTTGACATTTGTGGATTAAGAGGTTGTTTTGATGTTACACCCCTCACTCTTGAGCTCGGAACGTCTTCTTAAGTTCCTTAGACACTGTCATGTGAGACGGATAAGCTACGACACTATCAAACAGCTCTAAGGAAAGAAGATTGTGATACCTCGCGAGAAGGGAGGTTGGAGATAGAGTCATAAGAATCTGGAAAGAGTTGGAGGCTAAGAAATGAGTCGTAGGACTTGATTTACCTACGTAAGACACTAAGTTAAGAGTCTTATACACTTAAGTTGCTTAAGGATATACCAAGCTTACGTAGTTAGGATTACATGAGCTCTTAAAGTAAGACGAGATTACGAACCCGCGAGGAAGGGAAAAAGACGACACGTGGCAGCCAATGGAGAAGCGACACATGGCAGCACCTCAAGCAAGCAGGTGATGCACCTACTTAGGGTCAAGTAGGTGATGCAGCTGCTTGGGGGAGGTGGACCCCGCTGCCACGTGGCAGCCCCTAATTGGCAGCATGACACGGTGGCCAATCATGGCTTGACACGTGTCATCCTTAGGGGCTGACACGTGTCACCCCTTGAGACCACATATATGTATGTATATTATGGATATACTTCAGTATTGGGTCTTCAAAATTCAGCTTATTCATCAAATTTCCAGCAGGAAACGTGAACAAAGAACCCTAAAGCTAAGGAGAGAAAATTGCGACGGCTTGGGAAAAAAATAAGGTAAGTCCCGTTTTCGTTCCGTAAATTAATTAATTAGCGTATAATACAATAATATGGAAGTATTAGTAGTATAAAATTAGGATTTTGTGCAGCAAAATCAGACAGCAAGCTGCCACAATGATTCAGCACGTAAATAAAATTCCGAGGCGCGATTTCGGCAAGTTTTAGTCAATTTCGGGAAAGGTAAGTGCTTCCCCTCTAATTTGAAGTTTATGAAGTTAAATTAGGGTGTATTAAACACCTTAGGGTCTTCTGGAAGTTGGGGAAAAGGTTTGAAAAGTTCAGCGTTCGGAATAAACGAATTTGGAATCGCTATAGTTAAGTTGTTGTCGAAATAAGGTGTTGTACGCGTAGGGGCTGCTGCTGGTTGTGTTGTGGCGTGTTGCAGGGTCTAAAAGTTATCTAAATTAGGTGTGGTAGCTGCTGGTTGCAGCCACATGACCCTCCGCTTTGCAATTAAAGAATTCACGAAAGAAAGATTAAAAACTCTAGTTTTGGTATCTTAGTTTCGAGTGAATTATTGGGGGTTCATATTGAGTAATTTTGTCATAATATGTATATGTATGGGCTGCTGGTTGCATTGTTGGTTGGCTGCAGGTTCTAATGACATGGTTGGGATTTCGGATAGGGCACATTATAGGGGAGGTGCTGCCTGATTTTCGTTAACATCCTAACTAGTTAAGGAACTATCCGAGAAAGCGAGCGAAGGGATGAATGTTATGAATACTCGTGGGTAGTCTAAGTTGCTGAAAAGTCCAAGGTTGTTAATACTTACATTACTTCCATGTTAAATAGGTTTCGAGGACAACGATGTGGACGTGATTAAGAGAAGTCCATACAAGGTATGTGAAGCTTTTCTATGGCGTGTTTTTGGAAGAGATATGTAGAGCTATTCTTCTTTTCTTTTGGCATGTATTAGATATAAGTTATAAATGATATGTATATGATATTTGGGATTCAATCCATTCGTAAAGCCCTGAGTATGAGTTGAGGCTCTTGTTTACTTCTTGGTATTAGAACTTCTGTAATAGCTGAGTCCTTGCCTTTTAGTCTTCTATGTGATGAAAACTAGTACATGTAAAGCCTATTTCTTCTTTCCTTTGGAATGGCTTAATTTTGAGTTAAATGGTATATGATATAGGTTTAGAGGTAATTCCATTTATGAGCTCTGATTGTAACTCGTGACTTGTAGTCACTCTTGAACATTAAGAGTCTGAAAGTAGTCAAACTACTATTCTCGAGCCTGCTATATAATGAATAATAAGTGGAAGTACCAGCTCCTCTCCATTTAAAGGCTCTGAAATGGTAAATGCGTCTGATTGCATAAGTTGAGTCTTTGACTAGGTAACTGTGTCTCTGATTGCATAATTGTGTCTCTGATTGCATAATTGTGTCTCTAATTGCATAATTGTGTCCTTGATTGCATAAACCATGTTTCTGATTGCATACGCTATATGGCATTGTCTGGATGCATGTCTGTGATTCTTGAGGCCCCAACTGATGTAAGCCCTAATGACATCTAAAGGGATACTTCGGATAATTACTCCCCCAGTCTTCAGGTGACGGTTCACTTGACTATTTCATCGAGTCTTAGATAATTACTTAGTTGCATATGGTTTCTCACTACTCTACTCGTACATACTGTAACCCATCCTTCCTCGAGTCCCACGATGGGCCGGGATATGTTATCGTGCACAGTGTTACTACTTCTTTCACCGCGTCCCGGGCCGGATGTATATAGTTTCACGCACGAGGAGACGATGTCGTACGTGAGGTGTGATATATGTTATATGTTATGATGGTACGATTATTCACCGAGTCCCAGGCCGGCAGTAATATGAGAGTATATGTGGTGAAATAAAGAAGGAACACTGAGTCCCTCCTTAGAGGGCCGGGTACATATGTATATTATGATGGTACGCTATAGACGTACACCACTCCATTCACCGAGTCCCTCACTAAAGGGCCGGATACTTTATGTAGGCATGCAAATGAAATTAAAGAAATACATTGTGACCCTGAGCCCCGCAGTGAACCGGGTGTGATACGATGATATACATGATAAGATGATACCATATACGATGGTATGATACCGTATACGATGATATGATAAAATGAAATGCATTATGATATGATGATATGTGATTATGAAGAAGTGATTATAACACCGAGTTCACTAGAGGGCCGGGCACAACATATGATGATGTGTATGATTTACGTGTCCTAAGGTGCAGGTATAGTAATTCATTTAGTTATTATACTTGTCCCCTGCATCCCTATTTCAGTTATGATCTCAGTTACGATGTGTTATGCTTTACATACTCAGTACATATATCGTACTGACCCCCTTTCTTTGGGGGGCTGCATTTCATGCCCACAGGTACATATGTTTATTCTAGAGATCCATCAGCATAGGAGTTCCTCTCAGTTGTGTCGGAAGTGTTTCACTGTTCTGGAGCCTAAATTTTGATGTTGGTCACTTAATGTATATATTTGTACATTCAGGGGTACGGCGGGGGTCTTGTCCCGCCATATGTTGTTGTTACTATTCTTAGAGGTCTGTAGACATATGTTTATGTGGGTTGTTTGTGAGTTAGTTTCGATATGTTGTGAATGTTTTTGTTATAGCAGCCTTGTCGGCTCGTGTGCCCTTTCATGATATGATACAAGTGAAAGAGGCTACATGTACATGAAAAAAAGTTTTAAACTATTGGGATTTTTGTATATAGTATCACATCACACACGGTTCAACTTAAGTGTAGTTGATAAATATGCATAAGAGGGTCCAGGTCGGACCCCAGTTGCGGCCTACAGGGTTGGGTCGTGACATTTAAGTGGATTAAATAGATGGAATTAGTTGTGTGATTATGTATAATAATTTTTGATATTGTTTTAATGTTGTTCATGAGTTGTTGTTCTTGAATTTGGAAGATTAAAGTGTATGAAGATATTGTATATATATTTTGGAGCTCTTTGGTATGATATTTATGGGTTATGATAGAACTTGGTGTAACATTAACATGGTTTTCTTGCATTTAAATGGGTGATGTTACTTTCATGGGGCTGCGGTGATATGTCATCAAATTAGATGAAAAGATTGTATGAAATAACGTATAAAAATTGGAGGCGGTTTGCTTAGCGTGTTGTAGGTGTTCATAAGGGTTTTTAGCATCTTTATGTAGTTAATTAGGGGTTGTTTTGGTATGTTGTTGTTGTTATTGTTGATATTGGAAGATTTATGATAGTTAAGGCTATATGTTGTATTATATGTTGGTTGGGTTGTTGTAACAATGTTTCAATAAAAACGTTAAGACTATGGATCATTAAAGACGACTTTAAATGTAATAGTTGTATGTGGATTTGGATAGTTGTTGGATGTTATGAATGTGGGCTACTTTAATCTAGAATAATGTTATGATGAAGAGATTAACTTGTAATAAATGGAATTGGATGTAAGCAGTATGGAAGTGGGGAAAAGTGAGCGGTATAGGAGAAGTTCTGTCCAATTTTTAGAAATAACCTACTAACAATAAAGTATATTTTATGACTTTCCCTAGCTTAACTGTAGTGCTTAACATTTTAATATAGGCTGAGATAATATTGGGAAGCATATACATATTGTGTGCAAGTGAACGCTAAAGGTATGTAAAGCTAACCTTTCTTTCTTTGGCATGATCTATATGAAACAAACGGACGACGAAAGTGTAAATTCAAAGAAACCCTTATTCTTGGATATACTAGGACGCTAATGTTCTTGATTTCTATAACTTATATTGTTATGTCTTAACTCATGTGTATGCCTCAAGCCGTCCTAGTTTGTATAACTCATTTTGTGGTATAATTCATATTTTGGTATAATCCATAATTGGTATAATTCATAATGACAATAAAAAAGTACTTTGGAATGACTATTGTCTTGGTTTTCAAATGATGGGTTTTTTCGCTTATTCCATTAAGTCTCTGATAATGATCAAATTACACATGGTTGCTAATGATACCCTATTCATGCATACTGTTATTGTATTATCCACTGAATCCTATGATAGGCCGGGTATGTTATCATGTATGGATTCCACTACATTATTCACCAAGTCCCTTACTAAAGGATCGGGTATATGATATAATAACATGATGGTATGATTATATGGCGATATTATTATGACACTGAGTCACATGACGGGTCGGGTATGGTATATGTGTACACGACTTTATTCACTAAGTGGGCCAGGTATGGCTTATGATTACGTTATACATGACCTTATTTATAAAATACAGGTACAGTGATTTATTTGTTTTTATACTTGCCTCCTGAACCTCTATTTCAGATTTGATCTCCTTTATGATATTTTATGCTTTATATACTCGATACATATTTTGTACTGACCCATCTCTTTGGGAGGATGTGTTTCATGCCCACAGGTACATCTAATCATTTTGGGGATCCGCCAGCTTAGGATTTCCACCCAACTATTTTGGAGTGCTCCATCGTTCTGGAGAATAGACGTTTGGTACCGATCTCTTGATGTATATATATTTTTATTTAGGGGTACGACGAGACCCTGTTCTATTATATGCTATTGTTAATACTCTTATAGGTCTGTAGACACAAGTGTGGGTTTTATATAGATATTGTCCGATTATACTTGTATAAATTATGTTTTGAAACATTTCCATTTGTAGTGGAAGCCTTGTCGGATCGTGTGTATGTATATAGTGCACCGTTCATACATGTAATGACAGCCTTATCAGCTTACGCACTATGCTATCTTATTTGTTAATAATTGTGACTCCCCAAGAGACAGGTGGTTTCAATATACATGTACATGTGATGGTTTTGAGACGACACTCCGTCCGTATAAATTTCATGTCTTATGGGTATTGATCATTTATAGATAATAGACGTACATATGAGTGTCCAAATTGGGCACCAGTCATGGCCTACGGGGTTGGGTCGTGACAAAAGTGATATCAGAGCAGTTCATCCTCAGAGTGTCTACAGACCGTGTCTCGTAGAGTCTTGTTTATCAGTGTGTTGTACACCACATCTATAAACAGGGGTCTACAGGATATTTAGGATGTTATCCCTTCTTTTTACTTTAAATTGTGCGATAGAGATATATTATCAGGATAATTTCTCCCTAACATATTATTATGTTTACAACGATGCCTCCAAGGAAAGTGACAGCTACCCAGAAGGGAAAGTCAATAGAAAAAGAGACTAGCCAGGCCCCGAGAGTTACTAGGGACAAGGCCTAGTCTATGCCTGAGGTTGTGCTCCAGTCGGCGAGCTCTACTACACCACAACCAGAGGATCTTAGAGAAGCAGCATCTGCAACTACGGATCAGGGGGATGCTTCACCTCAGACTCCAGAGGCTCCAGTACCTGGGCCTCTAGGTCCTCAGCCAGGGGAAGAGGATAGGGCTATGAGTAATGCAGTTCAGTTGCTGACCAGAATAGCGGTAGTACAGGCTTGCAGGCATGGATTAGGGGTTGACTATACAGATAGACATGATAGTTTAAGGGCTCGTAACTTCTTAACTTGTAATCCCCCAGAGTTCTATGGATCAAGACCGGGGATGACCCACAAGAGTTTATCCGACAGGTGCAGCATACGTTGAGGATAATTAAGGATTTTGAGACAGAGTCTATTGAATTAGCTTCCTATTAACTGCATGATGTAGCTGTTAATTGGTATAAGTCTTGGGAGTTTTCTAGGGGCGAGGGTGCTCCTCCAGCGGTATGGATGGGACTCATTGACGAGACAAAATAATAGGAGCATCAAAGATTATAGCCTTGAGTTTGACTCATTGACGAGACATGCGCCTACTATTGTAGCTGATATAGTTGATAGAGTACATCGGTATGTGATGGGACTAGATCTTCATTTGAATGATAGCTTTATGGCAATGACTTCTCATCCAGGTGTAGATATTGTTTGGGTACATTTATATGCACAGGGGGTAGAGATCGGCTGGTCATTCTTAGGAATTTCAAAGAGGCAACCTCAGCAGTATAGTAGATATCCTTCTTAGCTAGCCAGGAGTGCACCCCATATTTCACAGGTAGGAGATTTGATATAATAGGGTATTCAAGAGACGGTCAGAGCTCCAGGGTTTCAGGTTCACAAATAAAGAGGGGTTCACGCCAGTCGAGGCCACCTTTGCCTCGGTGTCCTCATTGTGGTAGGCCATATTTTAGGGAATGCCATTTTTCTATAGGTGCCTACTTTACTTGCAGCCTTCAAAGCCATATTATGAGGGAGTGCCCATTTAGGGATAATTTAAATAGTGCACCTCAGCCTACTGGGATAGTTGTTGACTCATTTTCTTCTATATCATGCGCCCTTAGGAGCAGGGTATTCAGACATCCACAGGCCATAGTAGAGGCCATGGTGGATCTTCCAGTTCTAACGGTCCTTCGAACCGCATATATGCCTTGGCTAGTAGACAGGACTAGGAGGCATCTCCAAATGTGGTTATAGGTATATTATTGATTTTCTCGGGGGATGTATATGCATTAATAGATCTAGGCTCCACCTTATCATATATATCTCCATTTGTTGCTAGTAGAATCAGAATAAAATCTGAATTAATAGAACCATTTGAGGTAGCTGCATCGATAAGAGATTTTGGTATAGCCAAGCAAGTATATAGAGATTGTTTAGTGATTATATATAGTCGACACACCAAGGAAGATTTGGTAGAGTTAGCTATAACAGAATTTAATGTTATTATTGGCATGGATTGGTTAGCTTCTTATTATGCTAATGTTGATTATAGAGAAAAAGTAGTTCAATTTCAATTCTCAGGAGAACCAATCATAGAATGGATGGGCAATACAACATCGCCGAGGGGTAAGTTTATTTCATACCTCAAGGCTAAGAAGATCGTTAGAAATGGTTATATTTATCATCTAGTTCGTGTCCATAACTTAGAAGCAGAGGTACCGACTCTTTAGTTAGTTTTGGTAGTTAATGAATTTCCAGATGTATTCCCAGATAAACATCCAGGTCTTTCTCTTAAGCGGGAGATAGAGTTCACTATAGATATATTTCTAGATACCCAGCCTATATCTATTCCTCCCTACAGAATGGCACCCGCAAAACTGAAGGAGTTGAAGGAGAAACTGCGAGATTTATTAGAAAAAGGCTTCATTAGGCCCAGCACATCACCTTGGGGAGCACCGATATTGTTCACGAGGAAGAAAGATATGTCACTGTGATTGTGTATTGATTATAGGCAGTTGCACGAGGTGACAATAAAGAATAGATGTTCCCTCCCCAGGATTGATGATTTATTTGACCAGTTGCAGGGTGCTAAGTGTTTTTCAAAAATAGACTTGCGGTCAGGCTATCAGCAGGTACGAGTAAAGGAGGTGGATATTCCAAATACTGCGCTTAGTACTCGATACGGGCATTATGAGTTTCGAGTGATGGTTTTTGGGCTGACCAATGCCCCAGCAGTGTTTATAGATCTTATAAACTGAGTGTTCAAGCCATTCCTAGACTTGTTCGTGATTGTATTTATTGATGATATTATGGTCTACTCACCATCGGAAGGGGAGCACGCAAATCATTTGAGGATGGTACTTGGAGTGCTCCAGCACCAAATTTTGTATGCTAAGTTCTCTAAATATGAATTCTAGTTGACTTCAGTAGCATTCTTGGGGCATATTATTAGAGATGATGGTATTGGAGTAGATGCACAGAAAATTGAGGCCAAAAAGACTTGGCATAGACCTACGACACCTATTGAGGTACATAGTTTTCTTAGGCTAGAAGGATAATATAGGAGATTCATTGAGAAGTTTGCTTTAATTTCAGTGCCTTTAACAAGGCTAACTCATAAGGCCGCTAAGTTCCAATGGACTGATGCTTATGAACGAAGCTTTCAGTTGTTGAAAGAAAAGTTGACTACGACCCTAGTTATAACTCTTCCTGAAGGACCAGATGTCTATGTTATTTATTGTGATGCTTTTGGTGTTGGGATAGGATGTGTATTGATGAAACATGGTAGAGTCATAGCTTATGCCTCCCGGCAGCTAAGGAAGCATAAAAGAAATTATTCAACTCATGATCTGGAATTAGCAGTAGTAATTCATGCTTTGAAAATATAGAGGCATTATTTATATGGTGTACATGTTGATATCTATACGGATCACAAAAGTGTCCAATACATCCTTATGCAGAAGGACCTAAATTTGCAGCAAAGAAGGTGGCTAGAGTTGCTGAAAGATTATGATGTTAATATTCTATACAACCCAGGAAAAGCAAATATTGTAGCAGATGCACTTAGCCGTAAATCCATGCATAGCTGGCAGATATACAACCAGAACGGGAAAATATAGTCCATGAAATTTGCCAGTTAGCTAACCTTAGAGTCTGTTTGGCTGATTCTGGTGATGGTGGAGCTTTTATTTGAGGAGTTGCTGAATCCTCTATCATGGAAGAGGTGAAGCAATGCCAGTATGAAGACCCTATTCTGACATAGTACCGGGATGCAACCCTTCAAAAGAAAAAGACCCCATTTAAGATCACACCTGACGGAGTACTAAGATATAGGGGCAGATTATGTATACTTGAGAATGTAAGGTTACGACAACAGATTTTGGGAGAGGCATACTATGCCCGGTATTCTATTCATCCAGGGTCGACAAAGATGTATCATGACCTTAGACGTTTATACTGGTGGAATGGCATGAAGAAGGACATAGCAGAGTTTGTAGCCTAGTGCCCAAATTGCCAACAAGTGAAGATTGAGCATCAAAAGCCTGGTGGACTATTACAAGAGATGGAAATCCTGACTTGGAAGTGGGAAGCAATTAATATGGATTTTATTACAGACTTACCTTGCACTCCACGGAAGTATGATTCCATATGGGTGATTGTAGATAGGCAGACAAAATTAGCCTACTTTCTTCCAGTTAGAACTACATATTCAGCGGAGGACTATGTGAGGTTATATATCAAAGAAATAGTAAGACTTTATGGGATTCCTATATCTATTATCTCAGATAGAGGGGCTCAATTTATAGCTAGCTTCTGGAGATCATTTTAATAGGGATTCAGAACACAAATAAATCTTAGTACAACATTTCACCCTCAGACCAATGGACAAGCTGAACGTACTATTCAGATGCTAGAAGATATGTTACGAGCCTGTATTATTGACTTCAGAGGTATTTGGGATGATCATTTTCTATGTATTGAGTTTGCCTATAATAATAGGTATCATTCCAACAACTAGATGGCATCATATGAGGCTTTGTATGGTAGAAAGTGCAGGTCACCTATTAGCTGGTTTGATGTTGCTGAGGCTAAGTTAATTGGACCCGATATGATTCAACAAGCTACTGATAAGGTGAAGCTTTTTTGGGAAAGGTTATTAGTAGCCCAGAGTCGACAAAAATCATATGCATATAATCGATGTTAACCCTTAGAGTTTTAGGTTAGTGATTGGGTATTTTTGAAGGTGTCACTCATGAAGGGGGTAATGAGATTTGGCAAGAAAGGGAAGCTTAACCCGAGATACATTGGCCCTTATCAGGTTATTTGTAGAATAGGAAAGGTTGCCTATGAGTTGGACCTACCATCTAATTTGGACGCAGTGCACCCTATCTTTCACGTGTCGATACTTCGTAAATGTATTGGTGATCCTTCTAAAGTATTCCCCGTGGATGATATCCAAGTGATGGAGGAGCTATCTTACAAGGAAAACCCTATAGCTATACTTGATTTCTAAGTCAGAAGGATACGTACTAAGGATGTGGGTTCCATCAAAGTATTGTGGTGAAATAAAAATAGAGAAGAGATGACCTGGGAAGCCGAGGAGGAGATGAAGGATAAGTATCCTCATTTGTTCCCTATACCTACAGATAATCTAAACCTCTAGATTGATTATATTGATTTATAGATGAAACTATATGTTGTTGCATTAAAAAAGATTCCCCCAAATACCTTATAAGACTTTATGAGGTGAGCTTAACATTCGAGGACGAATGTTCTAAAGGGAGGAAAAATATTATATTTCGTATTTTTGCATCCTGGACTATTCATGAGATAATGGACATAAATTCAAGTACTTTTAATTTTGAATTTTAAAATGACATGAATTATTTGTAAATGACAAGTTATATGGATAAGATATGTGAAGTTAAATACAACTCAAGAAGGACCCTTGAGATAATTCAAAGTGGAAGTCATCACAAATAATTTTTTTAAGTTACGGTTTTGGGTGATATGACTTCGGGAGGACATAACCCCTTTAAAATTTAGGAATTTGGGAAAACTCCAAAAATTAAAGTTGTAGATAATTGAAATATCCTTCCAAGCATAAGTTGTGGGTTAGAATGGGATATCGGGACAAGAATATATGGATATTTTAAGTCTGACAAGCAGAACTGAATAGTGGATTTTTCCAACCCGATTCCAACTCGGATCAGGCCCAATATCCACGCCATCAAATCAAAATTTTCAGTTTTTCCTTCAGCTTTTAGCATAAAACATGTCCATAAATTTCCAGAGAGAGTGAGAGAAGAGAACCCTAGAGAGAAACACCAAAATTCACCATAATTAAAGCCCCAAATCTCGAAGATCATGAAGAGAAAGTGTTGTACGTCGCGTTGCCTTCAATTTGAACTAAAAATCAGCCAAGAAGGAGAAATGTTAATGTGGTTTCTATACACTTGAGGTAATATTAAGTTCTCTTTTCATGTTTAACAAGTTTATTTAGAGTTTTAATGGATAAGAACAGAGAAAATAGCGTTATAAACTCATTTGTTGATTTGTTGAGATTTATGAATTAAGGGGCTATTTTAAGTGGATTAAATGGATGGAATTACCTGTGTGATTATGTATAATAATTTTTGATATTGTTTTGATGTTTTTGATGAGTTTTTGTTCTTAAATTTGGAAGACTAAAGTGTATGAAGATATTGTATATATATTTTGGAGCTCTTTGGTATGATATTTGTGGGTTGTGGTAGAACTTGGTGTAATATTAACATGGTTTTCTTGTATTTAAATGGGTGATGTTACTTTCATGGGGCTGCTTTGGTATGTCATCAAATTAGATAAAAAGATTGTATGAAATAACGTATAAAAATTGGAGGCGATTTGCTTAGGGTGTTGTAGGTGTTCATAAGGGTTTTTTAGCATCTTTAAGTTGTTAATTAGGTGTTGTTTTGGTATGTTGTTGTTGTTATTGTTGAGATTGGAAGATTTATGATAGTTAAGGTTATATGTTATGTTGTATGTTGGTTGGGTTGTTGTAGCAATGTTTCAATGAAAATGTTAAGACTATGGATCATTAAAGACGAGTTTAGATGTAATAGTTGTATGTGGATTTGGATAGTTGTTTGATGTTATGAATGTGGGCTGCTTTAATCTAGAATAATTTTATGATGAATATATTAACTTGTAATAAATAGAATTGGATGTAAGAAAATTTGATGATTAGCGTTGGTGTTGGAACGAATAGAATTGGAGTTACTTGAATTAGATTGGGATGATTGTTGTTGTTGATATTATTGTTAGGGATTATGTGTTAAAAGTAAAGGGATTGTATATGTTTATGTTAGATTTCCGTTGAGGTTGTGTGGGGGTTGTTCTAAGCTAAGAATGGTGGATGAATTTTGATTAATGTTGTAGCTATTATTGTGGTTGATTATATCATGAAAATGGAAGAATTCGATATGTCAAGTTGAAGTTGTAATTGAGTTAAAGGTTGGTTGTAACGTGTGGTTGATTGTGTTGAATTGAAAGATTAAATGTAGTTATGATTATGCATTGTATTATTAATTGTTGGACTATTATAAATTATTTCGATAAGGTGTGATGGATGCATCCTATTAAGAGTAATTCGGTAGCATCGTAGTCGTCATATAGATAATTAACGAAAGTTGAATGTTATGTGAGTTGTTCGGGGTATTTTTGAATATTATCTTGGCTTGTCTTGACATGAAATTTGAATGTGTGATTGTTGATATTGGTTGGTGGTTGTATGGTTAGTTTGGAAGTGGAAAAAAGTGAGCGGTATAGGGGAGGTGTTGTCTAAATTTTTAGAAATAACCTACTAACGATAAAGTACATTTTATGTCTTTTCCTAGCTTAATTGTAGTGCTTAACATTTTAATATAGGTTGAGACAATATTGGACAACATATACATATTGTGTGCAAGTGAACACTAAAGGTATGTTAAGCTAACCTTTCTTTCTTTGTCATGATCCATATGAAACAAACGGACGACGAATGTGTAAATTCAAAGAAACCCTTATTGTTGGATATACTAGGACGGCTAATGTTCTTGATTTCCATAACTTGTATTGTTATGTCTTAACTCATGTGTATGCTTCAAACAGTCCTAGTTGGTATAAATCATGTTCTGGTATAATTCATATTTTTATATAATCCATAATTGGTATAATTCATAATGACAATAAAAGAGTACTTGGAATGACTATTGTCTTGGTTTTCAAATGATGGATTGTTTTGCTTATTCCATTAAGTCTCCGATAATGATCAAATTATACATGGTTGCTAATGATACCTTATTCGTGCATATTTTAATTTTATTATCCACTGATTCCTACGATAGACCAGGTATGTTATCATGTATGGATTCCACTATATTATTCACCGAGTCCCTTACTAGAGGGCCTGGTACGTGATATGATAATATGATGATATAATTATGTCATCGAGTCTCATGATGGGTCAGGTATGATATATGTGTACATGACTTTATTCACCGAGCCCCATAGTGGGCCGGGTATGATCTATGATCACGATATATATGACGTTATTTATAAAATACAGGTACAGTAATTTCTTGGTTTTTATACTTACCTCCTGAACCTCTATTTTAGATGTGATCTCTTTTATGATATTTTATGCTTTATATGCTCGGTACATATTTTGTACTGACCCCCCTCTCTTCGGGGTGTGCGTTTTATGCCCGCAGGTACAGATAATTATTTTGGGGATCCGTCAGCTTAGTTTGCTCTACAATGCCATGTTTTTTCTACAACACCTTTGGTTTTGATCCCAAGGTGATCAGAACGAGTTTTTGACCATTTGTACATTTTAAGGATTTTCTTTAAAATCTTTAACTTGGGTCAATATTCTGTTAAAACGACCCTCATTGGAAAATCCGTCGATCCTTTGAGTCTGGATAGCCACTTTCAGTTGGGTAGCATAGTTCATTTGTGTCAATGGGATTTCAAACGAGTTTTGAGCCTCGTTGAGAGACTTGTTTTCCCTTAGTAAAAATGCATCGGCTACTGGTGCACCTGATATTTACTCTCCACATTCGCGGATTTGTGGCCTTTTGTTCTCCGCATTTGTAGGCCTATGTCCACGTTCACGGAGGTATGAATGGTTGTTCTTCGTATTCACAAAAAAGCCACCGCATTCGCAGAGAGTCATCTTGCTGACCTTCTCATTAGCAAAGGTCAATGAGGGGCCTGGCAGTGAGGTCTTTTAAGACCCATTGCCATCCCTTTTCTCCTCATTTCCAACATATCAAAACATAATTTTTGGTGCAAATCTTGATCCTTTTAGATCATTCTCATTCTGATGTGTTGGAGATTCTTATGGGAATATTTCGGAACCCTTTCTCATCCTAAAAACCTTGTAAATTTCGCATAAATTTTGTTGTTTCTTGCATTTTTTAATTATTCTAGGGCTTGAATTTGGTGGAGTTGTTTGAGCTCTTCCGGTGCTCAGAATGTGCCCATTTTTGGAGCACAAGTTTCTTGAGTTATTTGGGACCTTGTGATGAAATTGGTTTTTCAATTTTGTGTGTGGGTCCCAATGTCGAATTTTGACTAAATTTTAGTTCCGTTTTTAATTATAGAAATATGGGTATCTTGGCTTTGTTTTGATGTGTTCTTTGATAATTTGATAGAGTGGCATCATGTCTAGGTGGATCGAAAAATAAATACTAAAGTTTAGCATTTCAGGTGCGGGTCTGGCTTTGAGGTAGGATATGGCTTACTCTTATTAGACTTGGCTTGATTAGAATCGGTATACTTTGAGTAGTAATGCATGATTAGGGTAGTGATTTAAGTGTTGATATTCTTTTGAGAAATTTGGAGTCGATGATCATCGTTAGTGATTAGTTGGAGTTTTAGTCGTTGGATCCTTAATCTAGGTGATATCTGTTACACCCCGTACTTTTGTACCTTGGAAGGTTCCTAAGTTACTTAAGATTCTTAAGCTTCTTAAGTTTCTTGAAAGGTTCTTAAGTTTCTTGGAGGTTCTTAAAGCTCTTGAGCACCTTGGAAGGTTCCTAAGTTACTTAAGATTCTTAAGCTTCTTAAGTTTCTTGAAAGGTTCTTAAGTTTCTTGGAGGTTCTTAAAGCTCTTGAGCTTCTTAAAAGTTACCATGTGAGTCAGATAATCTATAACGCTACCAAATAACTCCAAGGAAGGGAGAATGAGATACCCTAAAATAGAGAAGATCGAAAATAGGGTCGTAAGAATCCAGAAGGAGTTGGAGACCAAATAATGAGTCGTAGGACTCGACTTAATTACTTAAGCTACCAACTTGGAAATCTTACGTACTTAAACTAATTGAGTACATACCAAGCTTACGTAGTAAGGATTACCTAGGTTCGTAAAGCAAGAAGAGATTATGAACCCATGAGGAGAAAAAGAGAGCGATATGTGGCAGCATGGGAGAGTGCCATGTGGCAGCAGCTGGAGGTTCCATGTGGCAGCAGCTGCAGCAAGGGGGTGGGCCCTCATATGGAACGTGGCATCCCCTAAGTGGAGGAGGTGGTGCATTGGCCCTATGAGGGCTTCATATATGTCACCACTTGGGGCTTGACACATGTCACCTCCTAAAGTGGCCTATATATATATATATATATATATATATAGTTTATGACTTTTATGGTCATCTTTATCCTATAAGTTTCATTCTTATCTCCAAAATTCAAGAAAATTCTAGAGAAAAGAAGAGAAGAGAAACTTAAGCTAGAGAGAAGGAAGAGCTACGGTTTTGGGAGGAGAAAAAGGTAAGTTCTCCGATTATGTTCTGTGAATTAATTATATGGGGTATACCAATAAGGTATGAAGGTGTTAGTAATGTAAATTTATGGTTTGGATCAGCCCCAAATGGACAACAAACAGCCACGAAGTTTCAGTCGCGCTAGAAGAGCTTCTGAGGCGAGTTTTGGCGAGTTTCAGATAAGGTAAGGCTTTCCCTTTCACATTTAAGTTTATGATGTTTCTATGGGTTATATTAAATGTCTTAAATGAGGCTGGAAGTGGAAAAATTGCATAAGTATGCTTGATGTTAGAAACAAACTAAATTGAAGTCGCTAGCGTTAAATCGAAGTAGAGTACTGTGTGGTGATTGTGGTGCTGCGGTTGAAGCTGGTTGGATGGAGTGTTGCAGGTATGGAAAGTATTCTAAAAGGGGTGTGATTATTTCTAGTTGCAGCCACATGATCCTCCGTTTGGTATCATAGTTTTGAGCTAGTTGTTTGGAGTTGTATTGAATAACGTTGAAGTGATTTGATTTTATATATAACTGCTGGTTTTTATTTGTAATATGGATGCTAAGATTAGCAGTTGGATAGAGCAAGTAATAGAGGAGATGTTGCCCTATTTTCGGCAACTTCAGAACTAGTAATAAGCTAGTCGAGGGAAATGGATAAGGAAATGGTTCCTATGACTACTTGGGTGTAGAGATGGAAATGGGAAAATGAAATTTTATTAATCTTAGTATTACTTTCATGTTAAATAGGTTAAGAAGATATCGAGGCAAGATGGGTTACGATTAATCCCTAAAGAGGTATGTAAAGCTATCTTCTTTCTCTTGGCATGTTTTTGGCATTAGTAAATAGAGCTATCCTTCTTTCCTCTTGGTATGCTTTTGACATAAGTATGATGTTATTATGCTATAATTATTCACTGAGCCATGACGGGCCGGGTACGATATATGCATATGATGACTCCTGAGGGAAAGTAGAGAGTATGTAAAGGTTATTCTTTCTCTTGGCATGTCGTTAGCATAAGTATGTAAAGCCTATCCTTTCTCTTCTCTTGGAATGTCATTGGAATAAGTATGTAAAGCTTATCCTTTCTGTTTTTTTGGCATGTCTTGATATAAGTACCATATGATGCAAGCTTTGGGGAGTATTCCATCTATGAAGCTCCGAGTAAGATTTATGAGCCTTACCAACTTCCTAAGGTTAGAATTTCCATAACAATGGATCTACGGCTCTCAAGCCTTCTATATGATGGAGGGTAGTAAGTATGTGAAGCTAACTCCTTTTTCTTGGTATGTCTTAGCACAAGTATGAGATGTGTATGAAATTTGGGAGTAGTTCTATTCTTAAAACTCCAAGTATGGTCCATAAGTCTCATTCACTTCTCAATGGTAGAACTCCTATATTAGTTGAGTTATTGCCTATCAAGTCTTCTATGTGATGGAAAGTAGTAAGTACGTAAACTATCCTGTCTTCTCGTTTGACATATCCTAAAAGTAAGTGATATGTATACAAGCTGGGGTAATCTCATTCTTAAGTTCCGAATAGGATTCTTATCTCTTACTTATTTTCTGATGTTAATGCTCTTATGGTAGTTTAGCTACTACCCTCGAGCCTTCTATACATAAAATAGGAATTGGCGTGTAGAAGTCCATATACTCACAGACGCTATAGTGAATCATGTCCTTACTTTGATAAGCTCCTATTCCTAAGGAATCTATGACGACCAATGCCTCTGATTTCATAAGTCATTTGGCATTACTTGATAAATGCCTATGATTCCTGAGACTCTAGTTGATACGACCCCTAATGACACTTAGAGGGCACTTGGGATAAGTACCATTCTGAACCTCAAAAAATAGTCTAGTATGATCATTTTATTGAGTCTCGGATGATAATAGGATGATTATGACACTGAGTCTCATAAAGGGCCAGGTATGGTATATGATGATATGATGACATCGAGTCCCATAAAGGGACGAGTATGGTATATGATGATTATGACATTGAGTCTCATAAAGAGTCAGGTACGGTATATGATGATTATGATACCGACTCCCATAAAAGGTTGGGTATGGTATATGATGATATGATGACACCGCGTCTCATAAAGGCAGGGTACGATATATTATATGTGTATTGGACTGAACGTTCCTCAGCATTACTATATGATACGTGGATCGGACCGAACGTTCCTCGACATTACTATATGATATGTGGATCAGACCGTCATTCCTTAGCATTATTATACGGTGTGTGGATTGGGCCGTACGTTCCTCAGCATGTACTTACTATATACATGGATCGGGTTGTACGTTCCATAACGCTAATAATATAGATGTGCTTATGATGAAAGAATGATGTAGATGGTACACCGAGTTCCCTAACAGGTCAGGCACAGTACGTGATGGTAATATGTATGACTTTCTTTTATACGATGCGAGTACGGTAAATGGTTAAATGTTATACTTGCCCCCTGCATCCCTACGCCAACTGTAATTTTCTTATGATGTCTATGCTTTACATACTTAGTACATATATCGTACTGACCCCCCTTTCTTGGGGGGGCGGGCTGTGTTCATGTCCACAGGTATAGATACACACTTTAGGGATCAGTCAGCGTAGGAGTTCCACTCAGCAGTTCAGAAGTGCTCCATTATATCAAAGCCTAGTTTTGGTATTAACCCTCGATGTATATATTTATTTGTTCACGGGTATAGCGAGATACCTGTCCTGCCTTATGTTACTGTTCTTACTCTTAGAGGTTTGTGGACATGTATGTGAGTTGTGTATGGGTTGTATATGCATGTATTGACAGTGGTGCCTATGATAAGACTCGTTGTCTTATATGTTATCCTGCCTGTTGATATGCTATAACTTAAACAGGGGACAAATTTACTTACAAATAGCAGGGATATACGCTAGTGCCCAATTCGGGCATCTGTCAGGGCCTACGGGGTTGGGTCATGATAATATCTTTACTTGATGACATTGTTTAGAGTCCTTAGAACTTTCTCCTAGGAGATTTGAACTTAGGATGCCGCTTGGTTGACTTATATGTTTTTGGTTGGTCACCTGATATGATTTTTGGCTCATTCTTGTGCCTTGGTTGCTTATGATATTAAAATATTGGGTCGAAGGCCCTACTTTCAGTACATTGGAGTCTCAAGTGAGTGTCATATGATTTTTGATATACTAAGTACCTTATTTTCCTCGCCGGTGTTAAAAGCCCTATTTAAAAGAAAGAGTAAAACATGATAATAGGATTTTTGGTTGATGAATAAATAAGAGGGATTTAAGGAAAAACCGTGATATCTTATTTATGGAAATTCATAGTTGATGTGCTCGAGGTATGATTCCGGATGGCTCTTTTATTGATTTTGGGCTACACTTTATTTCATTTGATAAACTCAAGGTGTGAATTCTTGGAGGCCTGCTGATACATATTCTGGGTTATTACTTTGATGTTTATAAGCTCGAGGTATGATTCCGGGCGCCCCATTATTTTATGAGCTCAAGGGTTATTCTGGGCGCCACATGATACTTTTGGAGGATATCCAGCCATAACTACGAGTTACAATTGTGAATTCTCTTGGTATTGTTTCAGTTGCGATTATTGATGTGACTACATGGTTTGTTGGACTTACTTCATTATCGTATGATTATTCCCGTACCATCTTTTCCTATATTTATAGTTTATGCTCCTCTCTTCTTGTTATTAGTATCATCATACTCCTTATGATATATTTATTCTTTCTGAGCTCGGTCGGCTTATGATGCCTACTGAGTATTCCATCATTTGTTACTCATATTGTACTTTTGCATCTTTTTGATTCAGCTCCTAGTTTGAGCCACCCCTAACGCGCGCCTGATCATCCTTAGCGGTGCTAGTTTTGGATTGTGGTCAGCTCTGGCGTTCAGAGACTTGCTACTTTTCCTCTTTTGTACTGACTTACACTTGTACTTTTGGATAGTCAGATCTGTATTGTATATTTTTACATTGTCAGATTTTGTACTTAGTAGCTCCTCTATAGGTGACACCTGGTCCGTAGTTTGGTCTAGTGTTAGTTTGTCATTTGTTTTGGCCACTAACGGGTCTTTTGTATATTTTGTATTTTATTTACATATCTATACCCTGACCCGACTTTTTTGTTATATTCTTTTTGCTTCCGCTTCCTTATGTTATTAATTATTTAATTAGATTGAGATTTGACTTCCATTTGACTTGGGTTTGGCTCGCCTACTCAGGGGTTATAGTAGGCGCCATCATGACCCGAATTCGGATCGTGACCTATGACTACGTCTAATATTATTTTATTATATATCTACACTTGAGAACGCATTTGCAGTTGTTATATAACTTCATCTCTATCTAAATCAGAGAAGCAACTGATAATCTGTATTTTTCTCGTGTGTAGAGCGATTTACTCTTGCCAAAAAGAGTCTAACAATTCCTGCTTACTTCAAAGCTTCACATTTCATTTTTTATACATTTATGTTGTTATCTTTCGATTAAAGTTTTATATATTAGTATTTTGCACTTACATCTATGCTTCCTTTTATTTGTGTTTGGGTTTGTACGAACCAACTAAGAGCGATAGTAAGATGTAGTTCACCTTCCCATCCCTTTAGATATTGGGTTTAGTATAGTCACTGGGCTTAGAACGATAATTTCTAATTAAGTTTTATTTGTTACTTAACATATGTTCCAGTTATGAAAGCATAACTTTTTTTAAAGAAGTTGAACTTGGGAATAACCTTTTTTAAAAATATAATGTATCTATTTTCAGATTTATTTTTGATAAACTAAGTGTTTAAAGTGCAATTTTTAGCAACTTAAAGTGCATATTTTGGGGGGTTCAAAGTTGTACGATTTCAAGCTTTAAAATATGCACATATTTTGATAAGAAGTGTAACCTTTCAAGAACTTAAAATGAAGTTTTTTGATTGAAAATACAGAATTAAAGTTTTAAAAGTGCAGCTTTTTGAGTATTTAAAATACAGATTTAAAGTCTCAAAATTGTTGAACCTTTTATCGTTTGTCTTGGCAAAACTTTTATCCGACCCAAGCTCCCGACACATAAGATTTTAAAGAAAGAAAGGACCTGCTCAAATTAATTAAACTTTGAAGTAATTATCCTTAAACTTTTACATATGTTTTTTTAGGTTCAAATATTTTCTCAAAGTTTAATTGCTTTAGGTTATTTTATTAATAGTTATTAGTTCTTATTCTGTTCATTCCTTTTTAAATTCTTACTTAACAAATCACAACGCATTTATCAAAATATCGTCAACTTCACATATATTTTTTTTTCCTTTTATCAACCGTTTTAACCTCACAAAAGATACTAAAACATAGGCTTTCTATTAAAAATCCTCAAATTTAGGTGGTGGCTATGAACCCAGTAAAACTAGAGGCAAAAGAACTATAAAGTTAGGGTAGGACACGAATAGTTAAGCCCATTTAAATTTTTTTTAAAATCAATCCTCTTATAAAGAAATCGAATTTATTGTTATAATCGTTATTTTCCAAACAAAATACAACTCAAATATATTAGTTTCTTAATATGTTATTTCAAGATTTCAAATTTATTAACAGGTTCAAAATACAAGATATATACATGTATATGTCATACACACAAGGTATACATATTTTATTTCTTATACTTAGTTTTCTCTATACCTGATGTATTTGGTTTATACACACCTTATTATTTTTCCATATTTGCTATTTTTTTTATGAATGTTATTTTTTTTCCATATAAATTGTAAATTCCTACACTTTCACATTCACATTATTGTACCACATATATATCTATTGCCACTTTGTCCCCACATTTAAATAAATAATAAGCTCTCATATGTTTTAAACAACATAGATAAGCATATTTTACTTTATAAAATCGCAAACTTTATATAATATTTTAACATTTTAGTATTCTTTTCCTTTTTCTTTTATTTAATTTTTTTATGATACTCCATTTTTATTGAATTTTTTTGCTCAAATTATATGTACTATATATCACATAAATTGATATATATTTATACCCCATCTATTATCTTATTTATTTTTACATCTTAATTCTATAAATAAAATAACAAATTCTCATATGATTTAAACTCAACATTTATATATTTACTTATGATAAGTTTATATAATTTCAATCACTTAATATGACTTTAAACATGCATCTATATTTTAAATATATAAAATGTCCATACATTTCAAATATATTTATTTATTTAATTATTATTTTACTGTACAATAAATTATTATGAATAAATGTGTTACATAAATATAATAGACGTATATATGACATGCCTTGTATTTATACCCTTTTCTCAAATTAATTAAAGTTTTTCTTATCTTCATTTTCTAAAGCAAATAAATGAATAAAATATCCCTAGTTATTTTCTAAAAATAAATCTAAGCACTATCTTCTGGTAGGCTCTGAGGGTGCTTAACACCCTCCCTCAAGTAACCAAATCCTTACCTAGAATCTCACTAATTTTGTAAATCAAAACAGAGTTAACACTCACATTTTCCACAAAAATAATTTCCCTAATCTTTTCCTTAAAATTAGGTTGCGACTCTAAATAATTTTCAAAATCAGAGGCATAGACACTTTATGTAGCGAACTATTTGGGCGAGTTCAAAAATGGGGTGCGACACTCAGTACATTCAAAGTACTAACCACATACTTTCTTCCTATATTGTTTGATAATATAGATTGTGACGCTTCACATCCCACACGCTATTAATACAGATCTCCAATCGGGGATTGATCCAGTTTGGTGAGTCATCATTCATCGAGGATGGTCTTATGTTTCTTTCAAGCATTACTATTAAAGTTTCAGATTTTGGAATTAGCAAGAGGTTTGGCCTAGAAACTCATATGTTTTAGAGGATTTTTAGACAATTAGACAAGATTCCACTCATGATGTTCAAACTGTCTTTCATTAAGTTAGACTATTATTAGACTTCAAGATATCTTCCACATTTCTATTTTACTCTTATATGAATTTTGTTAATCTTTGTATCATGCCATGCCATGAGCTTATCTTGGGGTCACTTGTGGCTCTAAGAACCATGTTGAGACTAGGGGCTACTCTCAGGTTGAGAAATAGGTAGATACAGATCCTCGTGCAAGTGGTCAAGTTAAGCTGATGGTTGTTATGTCCCATTTTTTTGAGAGTTGTTGTGTTTGGAGTCTTCTTTTTTGTGTAGTGATGTACCATGGATTTATGGTACTTGGAATGCTTTAAACTTAGGATTTTGTGAGCCTTTTAATCATTTTTAGTAGATTTGATTATTTTTTGTCTTTGATTTATAGGAAATAGGTTTCGGTAGTAGAGAAGGAAAAACAGTGTTAGTAGTGAAAAATTTTCCATCTATGAGTCAACTTACGAGTCTTGGTTCTTTCCACGAGCCATAAGTAACACTCATAGGTGAGAAGTCTGAAGATTTGAAGTTAGTTTTAAGCTACGAGTGCAGAAACGAGCCATAGGAAAAAGATCGCAAGAGATGACTACAGAGCTGAAGAAGGAAGACTCAAATCACGAACTAGCAAGACGATCCATAGATGGACCTAAGACCTGTAGGTCCTATTCTTAGAAGAGGTCCTGAGAATATGCTAAATATTGATTGCTACGACTGTACTCCATGAATCGTAGGATGAGTGGTGACACATAGTTCCTATTCATAGAAGACATCATGAAAGGTTAACTACATATTCTTTCCATGAGTGGATTCATGAGTCATTCAAGGACCTATGACACATAGGTCGCGAGTTGTAGATGTTGCCAAACTACTTTACTTACTTTTCCTAAATTTTATTTATTTATGATTAGATGTATATAATAACACTTTTTGGGTTTTGTTTATTTTTTCATGCACATTTTTGAGTTTGAGGATTACGGACAAACTACTTTTGCTTTAATTCTTGAATTTGTGGGATTGTGATTATACTTTTGTTCGTCGAATTTTGGCTTTCCAATTCAATTCAAGATTTTGAAATTCCATATTCATTCTTGTAAGTACATAATTTATTTTAACCAAATTATTATGAATTGTGATCAACTAATTATAAGTAGCTAATTCAACAACTAGGATTGTGGGAACCATGAAGAATTAATGGTGTAAACCGAATAACTAGTAATTCTTGAATAATGTACATGAATGTATTATTATTTCCTTCGCTATGATTGCCTTTTAATAGTTGCAAATATTAGAACTCGCCTTGTTCTTACTTGTCGGACCAAGGAGATAACGAATGGAAAAAAGGATTATACAACAAAGATTTGAGGCTATCAACCCTCATTTAATAGCATGAACAGACCAAGGGATAGCTAATCTGGGATCATTGATAAGGTTTAGTAAAACATACACCCGTAGACGGATCAAGTTGCGTGGTGATAATCAGCTATTTAGGGGACCAACCACTTAGGTCGAATTAACTTACCGGTCTTGCATGCTATACACTAGATAAGGATTACTAAAATAAGGTTCTACTGAGTTAAGAATTTGTTGTGTCACGATCCAATTTCTCAAGTAACGATGAAACCTATTACAATCTACTACTTGGCAAGCCTAATCCCTAGCCTGGAACCAAAAGCAATGGGCTATCAGGCAAAAATAAACTAATGAAATAGAAGACAATGTTAAGAAGAAAAAACAGGGATAATTGAATAAATACATAACACAAAAAACCACTCCCAAGATGACATCAATCAGTAATTGAGCATCTAGACAAAATAATAGTGCAAGGCTTTTACAAATATAAATATAGATACAACCAGTCTTCAAAACCAAGTAAAGACTAATCCTAGCCCAAAATAGATTGGAATCGGCAACTTCAGATGCAAGAGCACACCCAATCTCTGAACCTAAGCTGCTTCGCACAAAATCCAAATCACCAGCAATACCTCGTACTATGATCTATAGGGTATAGAAGTGTAGTCTGAGTACAAAATGAATTGTACTCAATATGCATAGTTCGACTGAGTTCCCAAAACAAATCAAGTATTAAAAGCTTGTAAACAAGATAAGTACAACACAAGTAACTACACAAGATAGAGCAGGAACTAAGAGTAAAGAAATAGGATACTAGGAGAAAACAAGAAGGGTCAAGAAACGTACCTAAAAGAGCAAGACAACAACCTATTTACAACAAGGAAGCATTATAAAAGTCAACTAATAAAGAATGGAATGTCCAAAATCATCGCTAATCACATAGCAATCTAAGAACTAATCCAACTCAGCCTAACAGGGAGTACCAACAACAAGTCCAGACTAAGACAACCTAATAGCTAGATACAAATGTAATATTAGATAAGCACAATTATAGTCAAATAACAACCAACCAGATGCCCATACCCTTGGAAGGTACAAACAACAAACAAAATATAACTAACAAACATAACCCCCGCCCTCCATAAATCGGGAGTGCAAAATATCAAATAATTATATTAGTGATAGGTGATGCATATGAATGCACGTTTGTATTAAAAAGTATCATTGGTGGCTCTAAGAAATCATCACTAACCAAGTGTATAGACCTTCCCCGACCCTCGACCTTCCAGGTGGAACCCATGTAGCTCCCTCATCCAGTACTGTGGTACTCATAGTTAGAGGAAACCATAGGGGATGCAGGAAGTCTGTATACACTACATGGGCCCAAACCAAGTTTTAAACATATAATATCCTTATCTTGGTAATGGAGGATGAGTAGCCAAGCCAATGCAGAAAAAGGGCAATGTCGCACCAAATAGTCAAGTAAAGGCTAAGTGCATCCTAGATGCCTCTAATGGTTCCATTAGAAAAGGAATATGTCATTGATGCCTCATAAGTCTCAAAGAACTAGTATATCAAAGTGATCTAGGTGGTACTACTCCCGTTAAAACTAGTTTAAAAATAGTAAGATTGTAACAATGTGATTTCTCATAATAGTAGTGAAAATCCAATAAAGGAACTAGGATCATATCACAAAATATGTGAAAATACCCAATCAACAATCAATAAGGCATCACAAGCCTATCGCTAACAATAAAGTGAAAGAATTTATATGTGGCTCAGAAACAAATAAGGAGAGAAATATCACTATAAACTATGCTTTACCCTAATTATAACACTCTATATCTCAACTGAGTACATCTAAGACAAACATGTGGCTACAATGATCCCCTAAGGTCTCAATACTAGCATAATATACATCATCCAAAACAAGCCCTACCGAAAGCTACACCTAGCTACAAGGGTGCTAGAAGACATCCTAACGCATTTAAGGTTCAAACCTAGCCGAAGGACACCAATATCAATCCTATTAAGAATAAAAATGTTAAGTCAATACCACAAACAAGGCCTATAGCCTAAGCTAAGGATTCCACGAGACTACTCTAGTTTAAGGCTCAATCGGGAACTAAGAAAATTGTGTAGGAGGAAAACCCTATACTCAGAAAATACCAACCTAAATCACATGTAATTTATAATAAATAGTATCTAATAAACCTTAGTCAAAGTGGGAGGTCATAGCCTACCTCAAAGCCAATCACGAGCGCTCTAAATCTGCTAAATTGAAGCTTTTCGCCACTGAACCGCCTCCAATTGGCACCACATTAACAAAATATCAATTATGGCATCATTACAGAAATTTCAACACCTAATTAGTAATAATTGGAGACAAATTCAAAACTGGGTCTAAGATGAGATTATGGGACCTATGCTGGAAATCCCAAAATTGACTCCATAAAAAGGTTCATTTCATCTTAACGACCTTGTCTCTCAAAATAGGACATAATTTGATGTTCGAAAAATGAAGAAATCAATCTATGCAAGAAAAACTCTATTAAAGTTAAAGAGTAGAGAGAGGGCAGTCCCTTCAAGATAGAAATCACCTCAAATGATAAGTACACAACCTTCACAAATACAGTGGACTTTAAATCACTAAATTTGGCCTCCACAACTCCCAAAATTGCAAAAATAAGTAATGGGACTTAGCTGAATCGAGTCTACCCTTTAACTTAAAGACCAGATGGATTTTCTCTTTGCGAACAAGGAGGGAGGGGTTTGTGAATATGGAGAACAGACCCACAGAGCTCTATGAATGCAGCGAGGCCACTACAAACATGGAGGTTCAGGCCCTAATACTCCGCGAATGTGGCAGGGGCCATGCGAACGTGGAGGACAACACCTCGGACCTTTGAGAACAAGGCCTCATGCCAGCTAATGCAGAGGCCAATACTAATGGCTTCTGTAAACTCGGCCTAGGTGGTGTGAAAGTGAGGACCAAATTGGGGATGCACCAGTTGATGCGTATCAGCTAGTCTTTCCCAAACTAGAAATCTATGATGGGGTGCTCGAGATTTTTTCATATCCCTGTGCACACAAATGAACTATGCTACCCCACCAAATTTGACATTCCAAACTCAATGATAAAGTCAAAATTTCCATACAATTTCATATTAAAAAAAGTGGGCCTCACACCTAAATGTAGTTTTAAGCCAAATTCCACAAGTAGGTTCAGAATGAGACTGGAAGCCTTGAGACACTCACAAGAGGTCATTCTAGAATAAACTCGACATTTTAAAGCAACAATGCTGGTGGACTTCTCATCCTAGTATGGGTTTTAAGAATATTGACCAAGATCAAACTTAGACTAAATCTTAAATGGCTAAAAATGCCTAATAGCTCAAACTCATATCGAATGCCTCGGGAAGTTAGCCTACCATTCCACTAGACTAAAATAACCCTTTCGGAGATGATGGAACTATTAGAATTCCATTTTGAGGCCCTTTTTCTGGAGTTTGATCAAATTCAACTGTTCAAACTCTAAGAGCTCTATAACACAAAAATTGTCATAAAAACCAAAAGTATGACCAGGCGACCCAGCTGGTAGTCCCAGCAAGTGTTTAATGACTTGGGGTCACTAAAACAAAGCTCTAAATGCTTAAAAGATCAGGAATGTAAGAATTTACCTAGAGGGTCATTACAAGTGGGGAATATATATACCCTAGTTTTGTCCTTTATTGAATTAAAATATATTAGTTTGTTACTTTTATACTTGTTACTTTTGATCGATACTATCAATTACTTCTTTACGAAAAAAACCTCTTATGTAACTAATACAACAAAGATTATAAATAGTAACAGATAAACTAAGTTTGAATCCTATTCCTCATAGGATCGACCCTAACCTATGTTAGGTTTTTTATTTGAATAATGATGCTTATACTTCTTTTTAGAGGTGTATTTTGGCATATCAAATTTTGGAATCATTGTCGGACATTAAGGCTTTTAGATTAGATTGATTGTGTTATTTGACTAGTAGTCATTATTTCTTAATTTACATTTTATTTTCTTTTTGTTCATGCTTAAACTGGTTGAGTTCTAGTGAATGCCCAATATGCGGAGTCAAGAAAGACCCCCTGATTCCATTTAATTTGGAAATTCAAAGAGCTCTAAGGAGAATGGCCAAAAACGGTGGTCATGAAATGGAAGAAGAGGATGCTCACCAAAATTTTCTCCAAAATCCATATGGAATGTTCATAACAACCAACCGATTTGAGAGATAGTCCTCCACCCTGATAGAGACCTGAGTTCGGTATTTGGAACAACGATGTAGCCAATCATGATTCCATTGGGACTACGGGTACCATCGTGGTACCTCTATTACCTCTTGGAGAAAAGTTCCATTGTTTATAGTGGTTTAATTCAGATTCTTCACAGTAGAGGATTGTTAATATGCTTGCCATCTGAATAATGTGGTGTATGTCTACAAGAGCAATGAAGGTAACACAAATTTAAATATGGACGGCATCAGATTACGTGTGTTCCCATTATCATTTATAGGTGAAGCAACTAGTTGGTTGATAGAGCTCCCATATAACTCCATCACTAAATGGGGGCATTTACATGAGGCTTTTATAGAAAAATAGTTGCATTTGTCAAAAAAAATGAAGCTTAAAGACAAAATCAATAATTTCCAACAACTACTGGGAGAGTCGATAAGTGTTGCATAGGTTAGTTTTACTTAGTATTTAAGGAGTGTAGAAAATCACAAAATTACTGATGTGTCACTTCTTGAGATATTTTATAGAGCATTGGATGATAATGGAAAAGCAGTTGCAGATACCATCATTGGAGGTTCATTCATGGAAAACACTTTTAAGGAAACTGCCGAGAGACTTGATTGTATTGCTAAAATGAATAGAGCATAGAGTAATAGCGGCAAAGAAACTACAAAGAGAACTTTACAGTTGGGACTAACCAAAATACAAATCTAGTGGATGAGGAAGTACTTCGGGAAATAGCAAAATTAAGAATGGAGTTTAATGTTGGCATTCAAAAATATTTGATCAGAAAAAGTCAATACAATAGACCACTAAGGAAGATTGCCAATACATGATACTTTTGGATATGAGGAGGATGCATATTATGTGAATGAGAAGATAGAGGGACTAATGCCCAAGCTTCCAATCAGGATACTTGGCACCAAGGTCAAGGGAATCAATGTTGGAACTATAATCATAAAACAACTTAAACCGAGAGGCCACAACAACCATGGTAAAAACTAAAATCAAGAGAGAAACTATAATCATGATAACAACTACAATCAGAATAGATATAATGACCGAAATTGGGGTCAAGAAAGAAAAGGTGATAGGAAAAGGAGAGACACTAACATAAAAAAAGGTGGTGCATATATCCCACCAGGCAATTGAGATGGAGGATCTGTAAGTGCAAGTATTAAAGACATAAATACCAAGATGATAAAAAGGTATGACTTTACTAAGGAAAATCTCAAAGAGATATGCAATGATCTATAGAGTATGAATCATACAGTAGAGTCACACGCTATATCCATCAAACATATTGAGTGGCAATTGGGTCAAATTGCCTCATCCTTGAATCTAAGCAAAAAAAGGAATACTCCCAAGAAATACAGCCTAGAATTTTAAAAATGATGGATAATGCATGTTAGTAACCACCCGAAGTAGTACCCAAATAGTGGATCCACAAATACAAGCAATTGAGAATGATGAACATGATTCTTATTCTAGCGGGGATGAGATAGCTACCCAATCAAAAGAGAAAGTTGAGGACAAGAAGTTGATCAACAAAAAACCTCAAAAAGGGGATAAAAAGTTTTATGTGGTGGTTGACAAAGACAAAGAGGCCACTCCAACTCCAATTCCCATGTTGTGGCCTCCTTCACATTTTCCATAAAGCTTGATAAAGAAAGCTAAGGATGGAAAATATCACCAGTTTATCTCCATTATGAAACAAATATCAGTTAATGTCCCTTTGATTGAAGTGTTGGAGAAGATGCCTGGGCATGCAAAGTTTATGAAGAACCTTATGAAAAAAAAGAGAACAGTGAGCTTCAAACCTGCTGAAAACTTGCATCATTGTATTGGAATAGCCACCCATTCACTCGTGAAAAAAAAAGGAGGATCTTGGAGCATTCACTATACCATGTACTATTGGAGAATTTAACTTCAATAAAGCTTTATGTAATTTGGGTGGTAGCATTAGTCTGATGCCACAAGAAATATTTCGATACTTGGGCTTTAAAGCCCCCAAACTGGTGGTAATGCATCTACTTAAGTCAAATCATACCATGAAAAGCTTGTAGGTATTCTCTATGATGTTTTAGTGAAGGTTGAATCATTTTTATTCCTAGCGGATTTTGTTAGTCATTAATCTGAGGTTGAGTTCGAGGTTCTTATCTTTATGGAAGACTATTCTTAGCCATTGCATGTTTTCTGGTTGATATGGATATTGGACAACTGAAGTTTAGATTAAATAATGAAGAGGTAATTTTTAATTATGTTTAATAATAAAGCATCACAATGAAATGATACGAATAGTTTTAGTGATAAATCTTGTTGATGAGGTGCAACATGAAATACCTATTGAGGAGAGTTGGGTGTTGAAGAACTAGCAGCAGTGATCATGAATTTCAATGGAGAGCACATTCAAAAGTATAAAGAGATGGTTAATACACTTGATAGTATGGGGAAGTACAATTTTGAACCAAAGAAACTCGACTTAGATTTGAAGAACAGAGCAACCCCATCTGCAAAATCATCCATTATCGAAGCTCTAACATTAGAGCTCAAACCCCTTCCTTATCCCTTTCAATATGTGTTCTTGAGGCCCGACAATACCTTGCCGGCCATTATAACTGCTGATCTAAACAAAAGACAAGTAATAGTTATGACATTTGTATTAAAGCATTTCAAGAGAGCAATTGGATGATCCATAGTTGATATCATAGGTATCCCATTGGGCATATGTTCTCATAAATAAAAAATATACCATATTGCAAACCTAGAATTGAGCACTAGAGAATACTTAACCCATCTATGCAAGAAGCCATCGAGAAAAAGATCAACAAATGGCTAGATACTAGAGTGGTTTATCCGATTGCTGAAAGTAAATGAGTAAGTCCTGATCAATGTGTGCCTAAGAAAGGAGGAATCCCTGTGGTTCTGAATGCAAAGAATAAGCTCATTCTGATGAGGAAAGTCACTAGTTGGAAAGTAGCCATGGACTATCTGTAATGACCTTGAGGGTAATTTTTAAAATTTGTGCAAAATTACCATTTTACCCTATTTTTAGTGCCCCCGAGTGTTATTTGATCAGTTTGTGCTGGTTTTGTTAAAATCTTAATAGATTGTGAATTATGTGAGTTTTTGAGCTTTTATAAGCTTGAAGTGTTAAAAAGTGATTTTCAATGCCAACTAGAGCTACGGGTCTTAGAATGGGGTTCCGTCAGTTCTATCATCTTTGAAATATGGAAATTGGTCTAGAAGAGTTGTCGGAATCACATTTGGGGTTAATACATGGATTTGAGGTCTTGAGTTAAAAAGTTTAATTTTTATGAGCTAAGTTTGACTTTGGTCAACAAATTGAGTTTTGAGTGTTAGATGGTGATTCTGCTAGTTCCATTGACTCCGTAACGTGTTTACTAATCAATTTACACTATTGGTTCGTATTTATAGAGTTACGAATGAGTTTTGAGGGTCAAAAACATATTTTGAAGGGTGGTGGTGTAAATTGACCGCGGTTAACACGTGATTAGCAGTCAACACGCGTAAACAGTATCACGCGTGAACAGTAACTTTTTCGGTAGAAAATGCCCCTTTTTTCCCATTGCAATATTTTTCACCATTTGTTTGAGGTTTTAAACTTTTTGAGGCTATTTGAGAAAAGATTTTCGAGGCAAAGTGTTGGGTAAGTGATTTTTTGACCTAAAACCTTCATTTTTTATTAAGTATTTGATAATTTTAACTCTTAAATTTTAGTTTCAAACCCCAAAAATCTTTGTTTCTTCTCTAATCTGAATTTTAGGAAAATGACACTTTCTAACTAATTTTGAGATCTATTTTTATGGTTTTTTCAACCATGAGTTCCTTCTTACCAGTAAAATGTGATTGTCCAATAAATTTTCATATTTGACCCCTTTTGGAAATAATTAAATTTTGGATAATTTTACCTCCAATTCTGAAACCTATCAATATGGGTATCATTGGACTTCTTATGATGTGTATGTTTTATTGTTTATAGTAGGTTGTCATTCCGGGCATTGAATTAGAGAGTTGCTTATCCGGTAGAGGTATTCGGGTGTCGTTTTGGAAATGAGGTGGTTTGGCTATCCTTCTTTGAGATTGAGATGGAATAATTAGTTATTCATATGTTATAGAATTTTGGATAGGGTTGCAGTATGAGTTTAGAACATTATATATATTGTGATGATCGTGTGATGACTTATTTATTAATGTGTTGTCGTGTAGGGGTTTATTTGTATTACATATCCCGTGGGGGGGCTTATTTGTTATCTTATTTGCTTTGAGAGCATGTGATTCGTGATTTCCATAAGAAAGAGGCTTGAGTATATTATTTGACTTGTGATGCTCGCCTGAGAGGTTGAGTTGGGGATTTTGAGTATGCTTGAGTATTGAAATATTGTTATGAAAGGGGTGAATATTTAAATAGAAGTATTTCCTTCCCATTACTATTTATTGAGGGTGAATATCATGTGCAGGTTAAATTTTGAGAACTTTGAACCTTGTACCACATGTGAGTTGAATATTACCTCCATGCCATATGTGTTTTGATGCATTCATCCTCATTCATCATATCATGAAACATGGGAAGTCGAGAAATATGGAAATTCTTTTTGAGAAAGAATATGAAACACCTTTAAACCTTTGTATCTTGAGTCCCTGACTGAGGCAGTTTTACAATAGGGTAGTGGATGCATTATGATCCCTTGAGCAAGATGAGGTGGCAAGGATAATGAGTTATTGTGATTGAGGTATATGTTCTACGAGAGTCTTGATTCCACCATACCACCACATCATTGCATCATCATATTGCATTGCATTGTATTGATATCTGTACTGCTTGAATTATCTGGTTAATTATGATTATGAGCTGTTATTATGGGTTTATTTTACTCACACCATTATATATATAAACTGGCGGTATTGATGCCAAAGTGGGACTTTTCTATATGCAGGTGGAAGCGTTCTTTAGTTTATTTCATAGGTTTGTTTAATTCCTTATACTCAGTCAGCTAAAACCTACTGTGTACATGTGAATTGTACTCACCCCTACTTTTGTGTCCCTTTTTGATATAGATACTAGTCTTGGTACCTCATGTGACAGTTGATATTCTAACGGATTGTGTATTCTCAGATTAGTGGTGAGATCCCGGAATTTGGATTGTCACTAATCTATCTTTATTTCTCAGTCTTTCGTATTATTCATAGACTTATGTTGTATTTTTAGACTCGGGCCTTGTATTAGAAGCTCTTTATACATACGACACCAGATTTTGGGATAATTTCTTCGTTGTTTTTCTTTTAATTTAAATTGTGGCATGACTTTCCCTTTAGGAGTCTCATATGAGTTTTACTTTTAGGCTTACACATCAGGTAGGGTTTTGGGATGTGTTTCATCATGACCTTAATTTTTGGGTCGTGACACTTTCGCAACTCACATGTTTTTCTTTTTATTTAAATGGAAGTATTTCCTTTCCATTACTATTTATTGAGGGTGAATATCATATGCAGGTTAAGTTTTGAGAACTTTGAACCTTGTACCGCATGTGAGTTGAATATTACTTCCATTCCATATGTGTTTTGATGCATTCATCCTTATTCATCATATCATGAAACATGGGAAGTTGAGAAATATGGAAATTCTTTTTGAGAAACAAAATAAAACGCCTTTAAACCTTTGTATCTTGAGTCCTTGACCGAGAAAGTTTTATGGTAGGGTAGTGGATGCATTGTTATCCCTTCACCACAAGGAGGTGGCAAGGATAATGAGTTATTGTGATTGAGGTATATGATCTATAAGCCCCCATGGGTCCTGCTTGGTAGCATTGCTCGGCAAACATCAGGTAGGGTTTTGGGATATTTGCTATCATGACCTCGGTTTTTGGGTCATAAAAATTTGTATCAGTGCACTAGGTTCACTGGTCTCATAAGTTAAAGAGTAGAGTGTCTAGTATAGTCTTACAGATCGGTACATAGACATCTATACTTATCTTCGAGAGGCTACAAGATACTTAATAGAAGGATTTCCTTCATTTTACTCCCTTCGTGTAATTTATTCATATCAAGTATTGTATACCTCTGATTTATTCCTTCTGCACAGATGGTGAGGATTAGAGCTATAATTACTAAGGGTGAGGTTGCACCTGCTGCCCGAGCTCCTATATGCGGGAGAGGTAGAGGGCGTGGTGGAGTCACGAGATGAGGTCGAGCGAGGGGAGAGACACCTGCTTGTGGATGAGATAGAGAGCCATCACTTAAGCCCATGTATGAGCATGAGGATGACTTAGAGTAGAAAATTGAGGAGCAGAGGCCATCTCAGCCTCTTGTGGTTCCTAATAGTGCTCTGATGCTTCAAGAGCTACTGGTTCGATTATTTTCTAGACTGGAGGTGCTCCTACCTCTGGTATTCTTCTAGGTACTATAGGTTATCCTATCATAATTGGTGCTACACTGCCAGTTCAGAGGCCTAGTGTAGGATTTCAGACTCTTGGTTCTTCGGTGCCTTCTATTATACCTCTGAGGTTTGCAACTTCTCCAGTTTCTGCTAGTGCTTCCATGTTGGTAGCTGAGCAGAAGAGCTTTGAAAGGTTTGTTTGATTGGCGCCTCCAAGGTTTGATGGTATGGATGGAGAGAAAGCCTATGAATTTTTGACTGAGTGCCAAGATAGGTTGTTCAACCTAGGCATTTTAGAGTCATATGGAGTAGCTTACACTTCATATTAATTTACGGGAGTGGAAAAAGAGTGGTGTAGGTTAGTTCTTGCTCGTAGAACTACTGGTTCCCCTATGATGAGTTGGGAATAGTTTACTAAGGTGTTCCTTGAGAGATATGTACCTTATAGCCTCCGTGATCAGCATAGGGATAAGTTTGATAGGCTAGAGTAGGGCTCTCTATCTGTATCTGAGTATGAGACTCACTTCCATAAGTTATCTTATTATGCTAAGTCGAGTATTCCCACCGAGTTCGAACGGATTGACAAGCAAGTGAACAAATTCGCCAATTATCTCTAGGAGGCTACCGCCTCTCTTGTACTATTTAGGGGTACGTTTCAGAGTATTATTGATCATGCCAGGATGATAGAGAATATTCGACATGCTAGAAAGGGTGGGGCTAAGAGGTTCTATCGATAGGGTCAGTTCAGTGGTCATTTTTTTAAGGGGAGAGAATATTAGGGTTTAGGAACCCATGGTTATCAGGGCAGACCAGTCCAGGCAGCTATTCAGGGTTCTTCGGGCTCTAAAGGCCATTTTGACACTTCTGGTTATCCCTTACGGGGTTTAGGTCCTCGAGGTTGTTATGTGTATGATGAGTTTGTACATAAGTCCCAAGATTGCCCAAAATGTGCTCCTTCTACTTTATGGTCTAGGGTACCAGTTGTTCGTTTTATAGATCCTCCAGCTGTTTGAGGTTCTTCGCAGAATACTAGAGGTGGAACCCATGGTTCTAAGAGTGGAGCATGAGGTGGTGCTCGTGGTGGTTCACAGGCTAAGGGTGACCGTCAGTTATGCTATGCTATACTGGGTAAATATGAGGCAGAACCCTCTGATGCAGTTATTATAAGTATTGTTCTAGTTTGCCATCATTCTACTTCGGTGTTATTTGACCTAGGGTATACCTATTCTTATGTGTCAACTTATTTTGATGTGGGTATTGATTATGTGAGTGAGTCCCTTGCTATGTCTATTATTATTTCTACCCCGATAGGTGAATCTTTAGTGGTGGATCGGGTATACAAGGGATGTTTGGTGATATTTTCGGGTAGAGAGACCTGTGCAGACTTGATTTTATTAGACATGCTTTATTTTGATGTGATACTGGGTATGGACTAGTTATCTCCTTATCATGCTATATTATATTGTTATGCCAAGACCGTGACCTTAGCTTATCCCGGTTTACCTAGATTTGTATGGAAGGGTAATCTGAGTTTGTCTACTAAAGGGGTGATATCTTATATTTGTGCTCATCTCTAGATGGATAAGGGTTGTTTGTCTTATTTGGCTCATGTACGTGATTCACTATCGATTCATCTCCTATAGAGACTACGAGGGTGGTGAGAGAGTTTATGGATGTACTACAGACTTGTCGGGAGTTCCTCTTGACCATGATATCAATTTTGTGATTGATTTTGAGCCTGATATTAAACCTATCTCTATCTCTCATTATTGGATGGCTCCAGCAGAATTGAAGGAGTTGAAAGAACAATTGAAAGATTTATTGAAGAAGAGGTTTATTAGACCAAGTATATCACTATGGGGTGCACCAGTTTTATTTGTGAAGAAGAAAGATGGTACTATAAGGATGTGTATTGACTATCGACAGTTGAATAAATTCACTATCAAGAACAAGTATCCTCTCCCTCACATTGATAATTTATTTAACTAGCTTCAAAGTGCATTGGTGTTCTCAAAGATTAATTTGAGGTCGGGTTACCATCAGTTGAGAATTTGGGAATCTGATATCCCGAATAGTGCATTCAGGACTCGTTATGGGCATTGTGAGTTTGTGGTTATGTCCTTCAGGTTGACTAATGCCCTAGATGCATTTATGGAGTTGATGAACTGGGTATTTTGACCTTATTTGGACTCTTTGTGATCGTGTTTATTGACGACATCTTGGTTTATTCCAAGAATGAGGCATATCATGTTAGGCACCTAATGACAGTCCTTCAGAGATTGAAAAAGGAGAAGTTGTATGAACAATTCTCCAAATGTGAATTTTAGCTTGAGTTCGTGACATTATTGGGTCATATAGTGGCCAAGGATGGTATTATGGTTGATCTAGCCAAAGTTGCAGCGGTTCGTGATTGGGTTAGGCCTACTTCGATTTTGAATATGACAAGTTGAGGACAATTTGAGACAAAGTGTTAAGTGGTGAAGCAAAATTAGCCTCTCTAGATCCAGAAGAAGTTTTGAGAATTAATGGTCATATTTATGTGCCCAAGGTTAGTGAATGGGTACATATGATATTGGAGGAGGCTCATTGTTCCAAGTATTTGATTCACTCGGGAGTGGCAAAGATGTTTAATAACTTGAAACAACACTATTGGTTGTGTGGCATAAAGAGAGACATTATTGATTTTGTGTCTAAGTGTCTAAATTGCCAACAAGTGAAGTATGAGCATCAGAAATCGGGTGGTCTTATGCAAAGGATGCCCATTCCCAAGTGGAAATGAGAGTGTATAACTATGGACTTTGTGTCTGGACTACCCATGGCATTGGGTAAGTATGACTCTGTATGGGTGATTGTTGATAGATTGACCCAATCAACTCATTTCCTTTTGGTAAAGACTAGCAATAATGCTGATCAGTTAGCTAGGATCTATCTTTGTGAGATTATTAGACTGCATGGGGTGCCTATTTCTATTGTGTCGGATCGGGGTTCAGTCTTCACCTCTCACTTTGGGGAGGCATTACAGCGTGGTTTGGATATGCGGCTAGAGATGATTTCAGCATTTCATCCCCAAACTGATGGTCAGTCCGAGCGGACTATTTAGGTGTTGGAGGATATGTTTAGGGCTTGTGTGATTGATTTTGGTGCCCGATGGTACCAACACTTTCCCATAGCAGAGTTTGCCTATAATAACCGTTATCACTCCAGTATTTAGATGGCACCATTTGAGGCACTGTCTGGCCGTAGGTGCCGATCACCCATTGGATGGTTTGATTCTGTTGCGGTTGATGCATTGGATACTGACTTACTTAGGGATGCTGTGGAGCAGGTACGTTTGATTAAAGGTCGACTATTAACAGCTCAGAGTTGTCAGAAGATTTATGCTGACAGGAGGGTTTGTCCCTTCGAGTTCATGGTGGGTGATTGTGTGTGGCTTAAAATATCTCCCATGAAGGGTGTGATGAGGTTTGAGAAGAAGGTCAAGCTTAGCCTGAGGTTTGTTGGCCCATTTGAAATCCTGAGGAGAGTAGGTGGAGTAGCGTATGAGTTGGCCTTACCCCCTAAATTGTCAACTGTCTATCCGGTGTTTCATATTTCCATGCTTTATAAGTACATAACGGATGAGTCTCGTGTGATTTCTTATGATGCGGTAGGGTTGAGTCCAGATTTAACTTATGAGGAGGAGCCGACAGTTATCCTAGATAAGCAGCTTCGTAGACTCAGGACCAAGGAGGTCGCTTCACTCAACGTGGAGTGGCAGCATCATTCTACTAAGGAGGCGACTAGGGAGTTAGAGTCTAATATGCAGGATCGGTTTCCTTGGATTTTTGAGACCCCATATACTTTATTTTATCTTATGTTCAAGGACGAACATCCTTTTTAGTGGTGGATATTATAATGACCTTGAGGGTCATTTTCAAAATTTATGGAAAATTACCATTTTACTCTATCTTTAGTGTGCTCGAGTGTTATTTGATCGGTTTGTATTGTTGGTTTTGTTAAAATCTTAATAGGTTCTGAATTGTGTTATTTTTTGAGTTTTCATAAGATTTAAATATTAAAAAGTGATTTTTGGTGCCAACCAGAGCTACGGGTCTCAGAATGGAGTTCCGTCCATTTCATCGGCTCCGGAATATGGAAATTAGTCTAGGATAGTTTTTGGAATCACATTTGGGGTTAATACATGGATTTAAGGTCTTCAGTTGAAAAGTTTAATTTTTATGAGCTAAGTTTTATTTTGGTCAAAAAATTGAGTTTCGAGTGTCAGATAGTGATTCTGCTAGTTCCATTGGCTCTGAAACATGTTTTCTGATCAATTTACACTATTGGTTCATATTTATAGAGTTCTGAATGAGTTTTGAGGGTCAAAAACATGTTTTGAAAGGTGGTGGTATAAGTTGACCACGGTCAATGCGCAGTCAACACGCGGTCAATAGTCAACACGTATGAACAATAACTTTTTGTGCAGAAAGTGCCCCTTTCTTCCCATTTCAATATTTTTCACCATTTGTTTGAGTTTTTGATCTTTTTGAGGCTATTTAAGAAGAGATTTTTGAGGCAAAGTGTTGGGAAAGTGATTTTTTGACCTAAAACCTTCCTTTTTCATTAAGTATTTGACGATTTTAACTGCTAAATTTTAGTTTCAAAGCCCAAAAATATTTGTTTTTTCCTAATTCGAATTTAAGAAAAATGGCAATTTTTAACTCATTTTGAACTCTATTTTTATGAGTTTTCTAACCATGAGTTCCTTATTACCATTAGAATGTGATTGTCCAATAAATTTTCATATTTGACCCTTTTTGGAAATAATTAATTTTTGGACTATTTTACCCCCTGTTCTGAAACCTATCAATATAGGTGTCATTGGACTCCTTGTGATATTTATGTTTCATTGTTGATAGTGGGTTTTCATTCTAGGCATTGAATTCAGGAGTTGCTTGTCCTGTAGAGATATTCGAGTGCGGTTTCGGCAATTGAGGTAGGTTTGACTATCCTTCTTTGAGATTGAGATGGGGTAATTAGTCATTTATATGTTATAGACTTTGGGATGGGGTTGTAGTATGAGTTAAGAATGTTATGTATATTATGATTCCCGTGTGGGGGCTTACTTATTAATGTATTGCCATATGGGGGTTTATTTGTATTACATAGCCCATGTGGGGGGCTTATTTGTTATCTTAGTTACCTTGAGAGCATGTGATTCGTGATTTCCCTAAAAGGAAGGCTTGAGTTTATTATTTGATTTGTGATACCCGCCTGAGAGGTTGAGTTGGGGATTTTGAGCATGCTTGAGTATTGAAATATTGTTATGAAAGGGGTGAATATTTAAATAGAAGTTTTTGCTTCCCATTACTATTTATTGAGGGTGAATATCATGTGCAGGTTAAGTTTTGAGAACTTTGAACCTTGTACCACATGTGAGTTGAATATTACTTCCATGCCATATGTGTTTTGATGCATTCATCCTCATTCATCATATCATGAATCATGGGAAGTCGAGAAATATGGAAATTCTTTTTGAGAAAGAATATGAAATACCTTTAAACCTTTGTATCTTGAGTCCCTGACTGAGGCAGTTTTACAATAGGGTAGTGGATGCATTATGATCCCTTGAGCAAGAGGAGGTGTCAAGGATAATGAGTTATTGTGATTGAGGTATATGTTCTACAAGAGTCTTGATTCCACCATACCACCACATCATTGCATCATCATATTGCATTGCATTGTATTGATATCTGTACTGCTTGAATTATCTGGTTAATTGTGATTATGAGCTGTTATTATGGGTTTATTTTACTCACACCATTATATATATAAACTGGCGGCACCGATGCCAAAGTGGGACTTTTCTATATGCAGGTCGAAGTGTTTTTTAGTTTATTTTATAGGTTTGTTTAATTCCTTATACTCAGTCAGCTAAAACCTACTGTGTACATGTGAATTGTACTCACCCCTACTTTTGTGTCCCTTTTTGATATAGATACTAGTCTGGGTACCTCATGTGGCAGCTGATATTCTAGCGGATTATGTATTCTCAGATTAGTGGTGAGATCCCGGAATTTGGATTGTCACTAATCTATCTTTATTTCTCAGTCTTTCGTATTATTCATAGACTTATATTGTATTTTTAGACTCGGACCTTGTATTAGATGCTCTTTATACTTATGACACCAGATTTTGAGATAATTTCTTCATTGTTTTTCTTTTTATTTAAATTATGGCATGACTTTCCCTTTAGGAGTCTCGTATGAGTTTTACTTTTAGGCTTACACATCAGGTAGGGTTTTGGGATGTGTTTTATCATGACCTCAATTTTTGGGTCGAGACACTATCGCAAGTTAAATGCATGGACCGAGAAAGATCATTTCATAATGTCGTTCATGGAGTAGATGTTAAACTGCCTTGTTGGTAAAGGATGGTACTATTTTCTTGATGGTTATTCAAGCTATAATGAGATATCAATTTCACCTGAAGACCAAGATAAAGTTGCTTTTACTTGCTCGTATGGGATATTTACTTTCAAAAGGATGTCATTCAAATTATAATGCACCGGCGACTTTTCAATGTTGCATGATGTCAATATTTTTATACATGGTAAATACATGATTGAAGTTTTATGGATAATTTTTTGGTGGTAGATGACTCATTCGATGATTGCTTGGCTCATCTAAGTAATATACTAAAAAGGTGTGAAGAATGTAGTCACGTGCTCAACTGAAGAAGTGTCACATCATGGTGAGAGAAGGCATATTGCTTTGTCTATAAGATCTGGAACAAAGTCATTGAAATTGATTGAGCAAAGATTGAGGTGATCGAAAAGTTGACCCTTCTTATCTCCATAAAAGATGTTATAAGCTTTCTGGGTCATGGTAGATTTTATCACAGATTCATCAAAGACTTCTCTAAGATAGCAAATCCATTATTCAAACTACTCAAAAAGGAAATGAAGTTTGTTTTTGATAAGGCTTATCTAAAGGCATTTGAAGAGTTGAAAGATAAGTTGATTTTGGCACCCATCATTATCTCACTATATAGGGAACAACCGTTCTAAGTTTTGTATGATGCGGGTGGGGTGGCACTTGGCATAGTATTAGGGAAGAGGTGTGACAAAACTCTTCATCCCATATACTATGCTATAAAAGGCCTTAATTGTTGCTTAAAAGAACTACATATTGATCGAAAAAGAGTTCCTTGTCGTGGTCTTCACATTCAAAAGTTTCAGATCCTACTTTCTTCAAACCAAAGTCATTGTACACATTGATCATGTAGCATTGTGATAGCTTATGGAAAACAGAGATGTAAATCCAAGATTGATTCGTTGCGTGCTATTTTTGCAAGAGTTTTACTTTAAAGTTAGAGACCAAAAATAGACTAAAATCCAAGTTGCCCATCACTTGTCCAGACTAGAAGAAAAGGCAATGCTGAAGTTAGAATATGGGGTTGAGATAGATGACACTTTCCCAGATGAGCAAGTTTTGGTGGCATCACATGATCTAATTATGTGGTTTGTAGATGTTGCTAATTACTTGGTGAACGATATGGCACCTTTAGATTTGTCTATTCACCAATATCAAAAGTTTATGTCTTATGTGAAGAAGTTTTTCTAGGAAGAACCATATTTATTTTGTGTCTGTACTAATGGGATTATTTGTCGCTCCCTACTTGAGGTGGAGATGATAAGTACTTTGGAAGCATGTCATTCATCATCTGTTGGCGGTCATCATAGTGGTATTCAGACAACTAAAACATATTGCAATGCAGACACTATTGGCCTACGATTCATTAAGATGCTCATGATTTTTCCAAATAATATGATTGTTGCTAAAGAGATGGAGGTATTTCAAGGAAACATAAACTGTCACTCACTTTTATTCTGGTGATTGAATTGTTCGATATGTGGGGTACTGGCTTTATGGGATTATTTGTGAGTTCAAATATGATGAAGTACATACTTGTTACGGGTTACTATGTATCTAAATGGGTGGAAGCTATAACGCATTCTAACAATGAAGGAAAAGTGTCACTACATTTCTTAAACGAAATATCTTCTCTAGATTTGGTACACAAAGGGCACTTATCAGCGATGGAGGTTTCCACTTTTGCAATGGGTTGTTCAAAGGTTTCTCGAGAAGTATGGGGTTCGACATAATGTGGTGACTTCTTACCAACACAAACTAGTGGGCAAGTCGAAGTCTCAAACCTCGAGACCAAGCAAATCTTGGCAAAGATCATTAATGCCAATAGAATAGATTGGTCGAGAAAGCTTAATGAAGCCTTATAGACAGATTGCAGTGCATTCCAGACAACCATAGGTATGACACCTTACCAACTTATGTTTGGAAAGTCTTGTCACCTGCCCGTAGAGTTGGAGCACAAAGTCATGTGGGCGCTCAAAAAGCAAAATCTAGATTGGGATGCTGCATCAAAATAGAGGATGAATCAACTTAATGAGCTTATATTTTCACGTAAACACATATGAAAGTTCAGCCTTGTACAATGAGGGTATGAAGAAGTATCATGACCAGAAGATTCAAAAGCGTGCATTTGCACCTGGAGATTTGGTCCTCCTATTCAACTCAAGGTTGCGCTTATTTTTTAACAAACTCAAGTAAAAGTGGGTAGGACCATTTCAAGTGGTTCAAGTACTCCCACATGGTGCGGTTGAATTAGAGAATAGTGATGTAAAGAGGTTCAAGGTAAACAGGCAAAGAATAAAAGCTTACATGGGAACTAAGGAAGAGATTAAGTTCATGCAATTATAGACTTGTGGTGAAGTCTGAGTAACCAAGGAACCTACGTCGTGCTGCGACGTTAAATCAAGCACTTCTTGGGAAGCAATCCAAGAAGTTTTTGTTTTTGTTTTTTTTTTAAATTTTCTCTTCTAGTCTTACTTTTTTAGGATAGTATAGGTTAAGTTAGGGTCCGTATCAAAATAAAATCAAGAAAAAAAGGTAGGTCTAATGGATGTTACATGTGTAGGGATCAAAAGAAAAAGATGAAAATTATAAGTACAGAAGGCTCTACAGATTGTCTCTACGGGTCGTAGGTTGTTCTATGGCTCATAGACACTATTTGTAGAAACCTAGGAATTGACATCATGAAGGAATTGGTCTATGAACCCTTTCTGAGATTCGTTCATCCATTGATGGATTGTAGTTGGTGTTCGTAGAAGTCAGATTTCAGGACCTGCTGCAGCTATAAGTCTATTAGTGCATACTACAGATTGATAGAACTCTATGGTCTGTAGTCTGTGCTCGTAGACCCCATGTATATTTCTAAATTTTCCTAAGTGTTGAGTCAACTTACGGAACCTACCTACGGATTGTGGAATGGACCATGGTTCGTAGATGGGCTTTGTCAAAACCTAGTACATTTAATTCTTCACTGACCCGACCCGCACTACAAAGGGTAATAAAAACTCCTCGATTTAATTTTTTTCTATCATATTCAAACTTCTTCCCAAACCTTCATCCTCTATAAATAAACCTCCAAAACTTCCATTTCTCTCTAACTGCTCATATCACCATCCAAAAAACCTCTATTTTAATAATCTCTAATCGGCACCATCAATAAATCGCACCAAATACATTGGAAAAAAGGGATTACGGCATAGGTTAGTGAAGAATTCAAGTTCAAGCGTTGGTCTTAGACTGTTCAAACACTCACGCAACCTAAATATCATATATTAAAGATATGGGTCCATCCCAATGACATTGATTTAGATGTTTGGTTGTTCAAACTTAACCTAAGGTTTTATAGAAACCAAAAATAAGCACGAATATAAGATTGAATCTTAGGGAGGATTGGTTTATGGATCTATATATGTAAATTCATGTGAATATGTATGTTGGGTTGTTTACAAATAAGCACATGTAGGCTTGAAATGTAAACAAATGTACTGACTTGGGTGTTTCATGCCTACGAAGGTCTTCTAGGGGTCGTGGTTCATCCCACGACCTATAATTCCCTTCGTAGGGAATATCTGATAGTCCAATAAATAATTTTTAAAATCCCTACCTGTACGAGGGTTATCGACGGTTCGTAGAATTGTCTACGAATCGCAGAAAACACTTGTACATGGATGTTTTCCTAAATTGAAATTTCCAGCAGCTAAAGTGTGGGAACTATGGGTTGACCTACAGTCTAGGACCTTTTGATGGACCGTACTTTTGGTCCGTAGTTCCAACTTCTAAGACTTAAATTTTGAGCCTTCCTTCCTATGATGGGGTCCTACAACTCGTAGTCTCTTCTACGGTCCATAGAGACCCCCTCATGGGACCGAAAACATTAATTTCAGTACTAATTTTTTATAGTATTCTAAATTTCTTTGTTTTCTTTCTTAGTTCATAGTCACTAATTGTCCCGTAGGTACTATGTCGCCAAAGTCAAATCCAAATCACGGAGGAAAGGCATCCATACCTTCAAAAAAAGCCACAACTCTGAAGCTCAAGACTCGACTACACAATAATCTCATTGATGATGAAAAAGTGGCTCCGAGGAGGAGTACCCCATCATGCATGATTCACCCATCGAGCTATGGACAACTCCTAACTAAAGCAAACAAATTACAATGGTACCAGAGCCGGTTGGAATGTCCTTTCCTCCCAGCACCACAGCAATATGTACATCCTATTAGTCTAAAGAGGGAGGAACAATATTCAGGAGAGAAGATTGACAGTAACGAGTTGGGATCACAGTCCATCTCCCAGTTCGAGTCTGGCATTTCACCTTCAGTGTCTGCCTCTCAGGGGGAACCAGAAACGCAGGAAAGGCCTTCCCAACCCATACAAATAGGGGACAGCCTAGTGGGTGGAGTGTTCTTGGAATTTTTGACATATACTGCGATGGTCTATCACACAATGACAAAAAAGATCTGTGTTTCTACAAAAGTCCACGCAAGTGCACACGGTCTCACAAATAATATAGTGGCTCTTTTCAGAATTGGATTATTGAATCCACAGGTACTTGTCAATTAACTATTTTTACTAAATTGTATTAAATCTATTTATTTATTTCATCAAAATAAAAATGATATAATTAATATTTTTATACTATAAATTTTGAGAATTAAATAATAAAGTAAACTTACAATATTATTGGGAAAATTCCAGGCCTGCAACATACTAACAATGTAAGTTTCGCATCTCTTTCATTGATTTCAGAAGGTTATCAAATTTCTGATTTACAGGATTGATTTTAGAATCATGGTCTCTCTACCTCTAATTGCCTACCTTTGTTAACAACCTAACTACATCATTGAGTGGGGATAAGCATGAACCAACAAAGATGTATTAATCCTACCATCCTGTCTAGTAACCAAACATGGTGTACAGGTATGTGTCACGGGCATCCTATACATGAATTATCCTAGGCAATTCTAGAATAAACATGTTCTCTATATTCTAGGGTTTTATCTCCCTTCCGTCTCTCGAGTTCCAGGTAGACAATAAATTTATTCTAATGGATATCAGACATTAAAATAATAGAAGCAAGAATATAGGAGTAATAATAACTATAACCAACTTCATCCATAAAATTAATGTTCAATAATCATTCGTAGCCACAGTGTCATGACCCAACCTAGGGCTAGTCGTAACACGATGATAGAAACCCTGAAGGGCTCTAACCAAGCCTTTTGTACATATCATAAGCATACATAAGGAAAAGTAAAAGTGGAAACATCATAAGAGAGTCTAAACCATGATTAGTAAATGAAGAATGTCACATGACAACATAGACTCAAAAATATTGTCCAACTAGATGCCTCTACACATGACTATAGGCGGGGGATAAGAAATGTCCTTAGCTCACCCTCAACATGAAACATAACAAAAGTCTTTGAAAACAGTGACTAACTTGATGACTAGTCCCCAATAAATAAGGACTCACCATAAACACTACCGGATAGAAAAGCTTACTAGCTACGTGGACGAATATGATCTTCAACCTAAATCACTACATTATTAGACAATGTAGGCAAAAAGTATACATTAATACGTTGGAATGTACTAAGTATATAGGCAATGCAATGCATAAAAAACCATGTTTGTACAAATGACCATTTTAAATAGCATGATAGGATAAGTAGTAAAAATCATAAGTAGTCTTTAAGAAGGATCAATGCATAATAAACCATAAGAATATCATATAAAGTAAAAGATAGGATTAGTCATTTAGAACATGAAAAGGACCATGCATATGTGGGATAGGAACCATAACCGACAATAAGACCATGCGAGCTATACCATGGAATTCCAATATTACCTCCATATCGGAGGAAAGGGGGAGACTACTTGCCAAGGTAGACTCCTACATCCTAAGTGGATCCACTAAGCAGTTATGTGCTAGGTACTCACCCCTAGTTCTTAGACTCAGGTACTCATCTCTAAGCCTTGATATTTCGGGTACTCACCTCATAGAGATTTAGATATTTGCCTCTAATCCATTTTATACCTACAGTGGAACGTAGTTATGTGATAAGAGACTTTATATAAGGACCCCATATTACGATTCCCCACCTCAAGTCCACATTTGGTGCTAAGTCAAATATCACGGAATACATACATAGCATAGAAATTATAATTTCATACATCATAGTCATTATCATAGGTTTGAAATCATAGAGTATCTCATTTTCATAACATAAGTGCAATGCGGGTATTGACCTTCCACATTACAAGTCATACATAACAGTTCATATCATAGTTAAAATACATAATCATAATTCATATTTTGAAAATTCATGACCATAGCTTGTACTTGAAATTAGCGTAAGCCATGAATGCATGATCAATTGATTTGAAAATCATGAAATTGACTTAAAAACATGCATGATTATAAAATTTATATTAGCCCATACATAATTCATTTAGATAATATCATTAGAAAGTATAATTGAAAATACTCATAATTTTCATCATGAATCCTAGAAATCAAAATAGAAGAATTCATGGAAAAATTCTTCAATTTAATGCAATAACCATCAATTTATATCAAAATAGACTCATGATCATACTTTGAATCATAATTCATGAAATATGAATATAGATCATAAAACCCATAAAATACCATACTTTAATTTCATAGAATACTTGAGAAATTGTTTGGGCTTCATGGATGAAAGAATCCATGAATCAACACCCACATACCTTAAGTGAGAACAACAAATAATTTAGAAGAACTTGAGAGTTTTAATGGAGAGCTTGAGTGAATTTACTTAAAATCTTCAATGGAGCCCTTGAGAGTCTTTTGTAAAGAGAGAAATATTTGAGTAGGTGAATTGTAGAAGAATGAATAGAATTAGGGGTTTAGGTAATTTATAGAGTTGAATTAGGTAAAATGTCTAGGCTCATTAGACAACAATATGGGAAACGTCTAATACGCCCTAACTAAAAATCCAACTCGGCCAGAAAAACCTAGCCAGGTCCGCGACGTAGACCTGGCGTGAACCTTTCTATTTTGTGCAGTTTGTTCAGAAATATATCTTTTGATCAACGGGTCCTAAAAATGCACCGAAACTATTTTCCTGTAGGGTTTGACCCCTTGATCGATATTCTGAACTCAGATTTTCCAAAAAGATTAAGGATAAGGCATTACATGAGCGGCCTAATCCCAAGGCATTCTTAAGGCACTTATGAGCTTTGTTGAGGGATGCTATAATATTTCCTTCTTGGGAACATTCATCCTCGAATGAGATTCAAATAATATAGGAAGGACATGGATAAAAGACTAGCAACCCAACATGAATATAAGGACACTTTGAAAGATGCATAGAACATGTAAACTTCATACTTAACATAAAACATAGTCCTTGAGAAAAATTATTTTCATGAACCATGTATGCATATGAATGACATATGGAACTGGAACGTAGGAGTTTAATCAATTTGATCATGAACAACTTAGTACCTTTAGGCTCGAGTGGAAAGAAAGAGATACGGATAACGCTTCATCATGTCCGATTCCGCTTCCCATGTAGCACTCTCTACTTATTGATTCTTTCATAACACTTTGATGGAAGCAACATCTTTATTTCTTAACCTCTTCATTCCTCGGTCTAAAATCTCAATTGGGATCTCCTCATAAGTCAAACTCTCTTCAATACTCACATTCTCTATTGGAATAATAGAATTTAGATCACCCACAAACTTCCTCAATATTGACACATGAAATACCGAATGAACCAAAGACAAATCAAATGGTAAGTCTAACTCATATGCCATTTTGTCAATATACCTTAGGATCCTAAACCTCTATAGGAAAATTTATCCCTCGAGTACTACCCCTTACTACCCGTATTCAATAAACCTCGAAACTTAATAAAGAAACACACAATGCATCGTACATTCACCCATATGCCATCAACACTACTTCAAGCCTAGTTCTATAACAACTCTAATACACTCACTTGAAACCCTTAACAAGAAGTCATCAATGGACTATTAATCATTCACATATCTAGAACCATACATTCAAGCCTACCATTCCAACCACTTTATGGCTTCCTTGAAGTCAACATCACTTAATAATTTTCTTGTCTACCCTAACATTTCTACATCTATATTTGCATTAACTCCTACTAACAAACACACCAATATACTCTTACCTATATATTGTACATAACAAGATTCATCTAGATTTTCCTCCATGTCTATAACCTCAAATAGGGTAAGCAAGCCACAGTTTATCAAAACACGGAATGGCCACTCTCTTTTTATCTATCATGACTCATCTACTATCATTAACATTAGAACAAACAACCTACCTTGATAACTAGGTACTCCATATCTCCCTTGTGAGAGAACTTCAAATTTCTTATCATCTATCAATCCCTTTTATTAACTAAGACTGGACCCATGTCTTGCCTTACTTTTATATCTGTTAACAATAATGATCCCAAACCATTTTATACAAGAAAACCAACCTCATTAATATCAATCCCTTTTTGTATTGGAACTTTTCTTGAAGGTATCTTATGAAAATCGCAAAGAAAAATTGTTAGGGGGGAACCTAGAGTATGCTCTATCGCACGACATGGATCATGAAAGAAGGGAAACTTTCTTAAAATGCCTCGTAGCCTCTTACTCATAAGTATGGCGCGCTTCACACCCATGAATAAGACTCTACGTGACACAGCATGTTGGACACCCTGGACACTTGAAAAATCTTGTGCTCTAATACCAAGTTTTTCACGACTGACCTAGAGCCTAGTCATAATACAGCGATCGAAACCCCGAAGGGATCCAACCAAGCCTCTTGTACTTATCATAAAAATACATAAGGTAAAGTAACTGGAAACATCATAAGAGAGTCTAAACCATGATTTAAATAAAGAATGTCACATGACAACGTAGATTCGAAACAATTATCCAACTAGATGCCTCTACACATGAGTATGGGAGGGGGCTAAGACATGTCCCTAGCTCACCCTCAACATGAAACATAACAAAAGTCATTGAAAGAAGTAACCAACTTGATGACTAGTCCCCGATAAACGAGGACTCACCATAAACACCACTGGATAGAAACACTTACTAGCTACGTGGACGAATATGATCTTCAACCTCAACCCCTATATTATGAGACAATGTAGGCAAAAAGTATGCATTAGTATAAGTATGTAGGCAACGCAATGCATAGAAAAATATGTTTGTACAAATGACCATTTTAAATAGCATGATAGGAGAAGTAGTAAAAATCATAAATAGTCTTTAAGAAGGATCAATGCATAATAAACCATAAGAATATCATATAAAGTAAAAGATAGGATTAGTCATTTAGAACATGAAAAGGACCATACATATGTGGGATAGGAACCATAACCGACAATAAGACCATGCGAGCTATACCATGGAATTTCAATATTACCTCCACATCGGAGGAAAGGGGGAGACTACTTGTCAAGGTACACTCTTACATCCTAAGTGGATCCATTAAGTAGTTATGTGAACCAGGTACTCAACCCTAGTTCTTAGACTCGGTATTTGCCTCTAATCCCTTTTATACCTATGGTGGAATGTAGTTATGTGACAAGAGACTTTATATAAGGACCCCATATTTCGAGTCCCCATCTCAAGTCCACATTCGGTACTAAGTCAAATTCCACGGAATACATACATAGCATAGAAATCATAATTTTATATATCATAGTCATTATCATAGGTTTGAAATCATAGCGTAGCTCATTCTCATAACATAAGTGCAATGTGGGTATTGTCCTTCCACATTACAAGTCATACATAACAGTTCATATCATAGTTAAAATACATAATCATAATTCATATTTTGAAAATTCATGACCATAGCTTGTACTTGAAATTAGGGTAATACATGGATGAATGATCAATTGATTTTAAAATCATGAAATTGACTTGAAAACATGCATGATCATAAACTTTATATTAGTCCATACATAATTCATATAGATAATATCATTAGGAAGTATAATTAAAAATACTCATAATTTTCATCATGAACCCTAGAAATCAAAATAGGAGAATTTATGGAAAAACTCTTCAATTTAATGTAATAACCATCAATTTATATCAAAATAGACTCATGATCATACTTTGAATCATAATTCATGTAATAGGAATATAGATGATAAAATCCATAAAATACCATATATTTAATTTCATAGAAAACTTGAGAAATTGATTGGGCTTCATTGATGAAAGAATCCATGAATCAACATCCACATACCTTAAGTGAGAACACCAAATAATTTGGAAGAACTTGAAAGTTTTAATGGAGAGCTTGAGTGAATACTTGAAATCTTCAATGGAGCCCTTGAGAGTCTTTTATAGAGAGAAAATATTTGAGTAGGCGAATTGTTGAAGAATTAATATAATTAGGGTTTAGGTTAATTTATAGAGTTGAATTAGGTCCTTAAAACGTCTAGATTCATTAGACAATAATTTCGGAAAAGTCTAAAATACCCTTACTAAAAATCCAACTTGGCCAGAAAACCCTTGCCAGGTCCACGACGTGGACTTGGCGCAAACCTTTCTGTTTTGTGCTATTTCTTGAAAAATCTATCTTTTGATCTACGTGTCCTAAAAATGCACCGAAACTATTTTCTAATGTCTTATGAAAAGAAGAAGAAGAAAACAACCTTAGGGAAAAAAATAAAAGTTGATTTTTCTAAAAAACTAATTTTATGGAATATTTATTGGTGTAGGAAAAAAGTCCAAATAAAATAACTGAATCCAAAACTAATTAGAAACCCAAAAGAATTTGGATTTCCCCACTGATTGTGAGTAGCTGCGCCGCATCACTTGGGTGTGTCTTCATGAATTGCCATGTGGCAGAACAACAGTAAGTTGAAATTCAATTTCTCTTCAATTAACACTTCTTATATCTTATATATTATTTTAATAAATAAAATCCATTAAGCTGTTTGCTTGATTTCTTTGTTTAATATATTTTTTAATTCATTTTAGCTCAAAATCTCTTTATCTTCATGTAAATTTAATTCTACAAATAAAATACATAATTTAGCACAATTCATAAAATTTATTCTCAAAAAATACATAAAAAAATTAAATATGAGGCAAATAATGACTAAAAATATGTAATTTTGGCCTTAAATCATCACCCCACACTTTAACTTTTGCTCGTTCTCGAGCAAACATTAAAGCTCATAAAAGAATATCAAACTAGGAATTCCACCCTTTGGTTGATACAAATAATTAGGCCATGCACAAATTGCAAAATATCAAGCATAATTCTCGATCATTATGCAATATATACAATAAAACCACAACTTTTAACCTCCTAGCCTCAATGAAAGACTCTAACTCATCAAATTTAAGTTTGCTCACCTATTCAATCAGAGAAAGTTGATAAAATCACCTATATATCATGAAATAAGTGCCCTCATAAGAAAAAAATAGTCCACACACTCGATTTAAGAATTGAATATAATTTTAGGACTTAGCATCAAAGAATAACTCTCGCATTCACAAAAGAATTTGTATGTATGCACAAAGAACCATAGTCTTGCCCATTATGTACATCTCCACTAATTAAGCATACTCAAATAGAATCAAATTTGACTTTAAGGGGTTGTAATGTAGGCTAGGGACGGGCAGTTTTTTATGAAAAAAACTAAATAAGCTAGGGACGGGTAGAAAAACTATATAATAGTGACTTACACTTCCCTAAGCATTTTGACCTTTTAGACTTCATCACCCACTATTTTCTTTTCTTTATTTTAGCTCTTTCTTCAATAATTATTCACTAGTAATTTCATCTTATCAAGAACAATTCAATTTTTTTTCAAGCAAATATTTTTCTCCTTTTTTTATCTCACATTCTTTCCAAAAGGGCTTTTCACTTCTTTGTAGCATTGATTACGTTTTTACACTCAACCATCTATTTTCTTCAGATTTAATAATTATAGTAAGTCTATGTTAAGTGCTCAAGGAAGCAAGGTGCAAAAGCTAAGGATTCAAAAGGCTACAGGCTCAAAAGGACTAACTACTAATATAATGTCTGAAAAGGCTAAAGTTTACAAGATAAATCAAAAAAGTCTATTATCATCTTTTAAATAGAGCAACACTTTTTATTTTGCATCTATAACATGCAGGTCAAATTCTAGACTAAATACAAAACATGAAAGATATGCAAATTGTTACACCCCGCACTCTTGAGCTCGGAACGTCTTCTTAAGTTCCTTAGACACTATCATGTGAGCCGGATAAGCTATGAAACTATCAAACAACTCTAAGAAAAGAAGATTGTGATACCTCGCGAGAAGGGAGGTTGGACATAGAGTCATAAGAATCCAGAAAGAGTTGGAGCCTAAGAAATGAGTCGTAGGACTCGATTTACCTACGTAAGACACTAAGTTAAGAGTCTTATACACTTAAGTTGCTTAAGGATATACCAAGCTTACGTAGTGCGGATTACATGAGCTCTTAAAGTAAGACGAGATTACGAACTCGTGATGAAGGGAAAAAGACGATGCGTGGCAGCCAATGGAGGAGCGACACGTGGCAGCACCTCAAGCAAGCAGGTGATGCACCTACTTAGGGTCAAGTAGGTGATGCAGCTTCTTGGGGGAGGTGGATCCCGCTGCCACGTGGCAGCCCCTAATTGGCAGCATGACACGGTGGCCAATCATGGCTTGACACGTGTCATCCTTAAGGGATGACATGTGTCACCCCTTGGGACCACCTATATAAGTTTATATGTATCCAAAAATCTTCAGTTCAGTCACAAATTTCCAGCAGCAATGTGAGAAAAGAAAACCCTAAGAGCTAAGGAGAAAATTTCGACGGCTTGGGAGAAAAAAAAGGTAAGTCCCATTTTTGTTCCGTAAATTAATTAATTAGCGTATACTACTATGATATGGAAGTATTAGTAGTACAAAATTAGGATTTGGTGCAGAAAAAATCGGACAGCAAGCTGCCACAACGATTCAGCACGTGAAAACAATTCTGAGGCGCGAATTTGAAGTTTATGATGTTAAATTAGGGTGTATTACACACCTTAGGGGATGCTGGAAGTTGGGTAAAAGTGTTGAAAAGTTCGGCGTTCGAAATTAACGAATTTAGAATCGCTATAGTTAAGTTGTTATCGGAATAAGGTATTGTGCGCGTAGGGGCTGCTGCTGGTTGTGTTGTGGCATGTTGCAGGGCCTAAAAGTTCTCTAAATGATATGTGGAAGCTTCTGGTTACAGCCACATTACCCTCCGCTTTGCAATTAAAGAATTCGCGAAAGAAAGATTAAAAACTCTAGTTTTGGTATCTTAGTTTCGAGTGAATTGTTGGGGGTTTATATTGTGTAATTTTGTTCATAATATGTATATGTATGGGCTGCTGGTTGCATTGTTGGTTGGCTTTAGGTTCTAATGACATGGTTGGTAATTCGGATAGGGCACATTATAGGGGAGGTTCTGCCCGATTTTCGTTAACATCTTAACTAGTTAAGGACTAGTCGAGAAGGCGAGCGAAGGGATGAATGTTATGAATACTCGTGGGTAGTCTAAGTTGCTGAAAAGTCCAAGGTTGTTAATACTTACATTACTTCCATGTTAAATAGGTTTCGAGGACAACGATGTGTACGTGATTAAGAGAAGTCCATACAAGGTATGCGAAGTTTTCTTTTGGCGTGTTTTTGAAATAAATATGTAGAGCTATTCTTTTTTTCTTTTGGCATGTCTTAGATATAAGTTATAAATGATATGTATATGATATTTGGGATTCAATCCATTCGTAAAGCCCTGAGTATGAGTTGACACTCTTGTTTACTTTGTGATATTAGAACTTCTGCAATAGCTGAGTCATTGCCTTTTAGTCTTCTATGTGGTGAAAACTAGTACATGTAAAGCCTATTTCTTCTTTCCTTTGGAATGGCTTAACTTTAAGTGAAATGGTATATGATATAGGTTTAGAGGTAATTCCATTTATGAGCTCTGATTGTAACTCGTGACTTGTAGTCACTCCTGAACATTAAGAGTCTGAAAGTAGTCAAACTACTATTCTCGAGCCTGCTATATAATGAATAGAAAGTAGAGGTACCAGCTCCTCTTTTTAGAGGCTCTGAAATGATAAATGCCGTTGATTGCATTAGTTGAGTCTTTGACTAGATAAATTGTGTTTCTGATTGCATAGACTATATTTCTGATTGCATAAATTATGTGGCATTATTTTGATGCATGTTTGTGATCCCTGAAGCCCCAACTGATGTAAGACCTAATGACATCTAAAGGGATACCTCGGATAATTACTCCCCCAGTCTTCAGGTGACGGTTCACTTGACTGTTTCATCGAGTCTTAGATAATGACTTAGTTGCATATAGTTTCTCACTACTCTACTCGTGCATACTGTAACCCATCCTTCCTCAAGTCCCATGATGGGCCGGGAACGTTATCGTGCACAGTGTTACTACTTCTTTCACCGCGTCCCAGGCCGGATGTATATAGTTCCATGCACGAGGAGACGATGCCGTACGTGAGGTGTGCTATATGTTATATGTTATGATGATACAATTATTCACTGAGTCCCGGGCCGGCTGTAATATGATAGTATATGTGGTGAAATAAGGAAGGAACACCGAGTCCCTCCTTAGAGGGCCGGGTACGTATGTATATTATGATGGTACGCTATAGATGTACACCACTCCATTCACCGAGTCCCTCACTAAAGGGCCGGATACTTTATGTAGGCATGCATATGAGATTAAAGCAATACATTGTGACCCTGAGCCCCGCAGTGAACCGGGTATAATACGATGATATACATGATAAGATGATACCGTATACGATGGTATGATATTGTATACAATGATATGATGAAATGAAATGCATTATGATACGATGATATGTGATTATGAAGTAATGATGATGACACCGAGTTCACTAGAGGGCCGGGCACAGTATATGATGGTGTATAGGATCACGTGTCCTAAGGTGCAGGTACAGTAATTTGTTAATTGTTATACTTATCCCCTGCATCCCTATTTCAGTTATGATCTCAGTTACGATGTGTTATGATTTACATACTCAGTACATATATCGTACTGACCCCCCTTTTCTCGGGGGGGCTGCATTTCATGCCCGCAGGTACAGATGTTTATTCTGGAGATCCATCAGCATAGGAGTTCTTCTCAGCTGTGTCGGAAGTGCTTTACTGTTCTGGAGCCTAAATTTTGATGTTGGTCACTTAATGTATATATTTGTACATTCAGGGGTACGGCGGGGGCCTTGTCCCGCCATATGTTGCTATTACTATTCTTAGAGGTCTGTAGACATATGTATATATGGGTTGTTTGTGAGTTAGTTTCGATGTTGCCTATTCGATATGTTGCGAATATTTTTGTTATAGCAGCCTTGTCGGCTCGCGTGCCCTTTCATGATATGATACAAATGAAAGAGGCTACATGTACATGAAAAAGTTTTAAACTATTGGGGTTTTTGTATATAGTATCACATCACACACGGTTCAACTTAAGTGTAGTTGATAAATACGCATAAGAGGGTCCAGGTCGGACCCCAGTTGCAGCCTACAGGGTTGGGTCGTGACACAAATTCTCACCACACATGACACAAGTCTCAATCATGATAGATCAATTCTGCTTCTAAGATAGGCAGGGTCATAACAAACTACAAAATAAAATAAGCTATGTACAATGTCATAACTATGATCTTATGTGTCAAAAAGTATATTATTTAATGAGCAATCAAATATTTCACAAAAAAGTACAATTAAAAATTAGGCCTAAATAGCAAGTACCAATCAAAAGGTATTTTCTTTTCTCTCCAAAAAAATAAAAATAAAATAAATAACTAAAAATAAAATATAGTCCTAAAAAATGAAAGATAATTGGTTCAAAGGGACCCCCTCAAAAAATAACCGAAAATAAAAGCCAAGGGGTGGGCTAAATGTGCTTGGACTAAAGAATAAAAAAAAAAATATTAAAATCATTTTGTATTTTTTTATATTTAAAAAGTGGGCTAAGTGGCAAAAAAAAGAAAAAAATTAATGTTTTTTTTACGTAAACAAATTTCATTCCAGGTCCGCAAATTGGACTGGTCATTGATTTCACAATCTAGATTTTTAACTTTTTTATAATAAAAATGAAATTCAAAAATATCAAACAAACCTAAAGTACACACCACCCTAAATAATATATTGGAAGAATCTCCACCCCAAACTTGAAAAAATGCTATATCCCCAAAGCATTAATTAAAATTTTAAAAAAAGGGTTAGAAAATCTCCCTGATGCCTCTAAGCGTAGCTAATAGCACATGCTGTCAATGTTCATCAAGGGTCATACGCACCCACACTTAAGCTCAAACATGATCCTTTGCATCAAATCTTGGGTACTCAGACTTCTCCTTATCTACAAAAATAAAAAACACTAAAAACTGACACAAAAAAAATATAAAAATATAAATAAGAAGCTAAACTACAATTGAGTTGCCTCCCAATAAGCGTCGGATTTAACGTTACGTCATGACAGAATTAACCATCCATTTTTCTCTCCACATTGAAGATATGAATTATACCCCCAATTTTGCATCACTTTTTCTACTTCGCTCCTAGGGCGGATGAATTGTACCCCTAATTTTGCATCACTTTTCCTGCTTCGCTCTTAGGGTGGTGGTATAAAGATAAAGAAACCAAGTAATATATTTCACATTTTGCACTTCTAGGCCCTTATATGAGAAATGTCATTTTTTCTATGTGAGCTAGAAAACTTTAGTATGTAGGAGCCTTGTTCCTCATTTAGACACTCCTTCATTAGTTCAGATGACTCAAATTTCTTATCGTCATTCAAGCATAATGTAGAAACATATTTTGAACGAGTTCCAAGATGCCTCAACTCCAAAGCAACATTATGTACAATATTCTCTCTTTTGTACTTCTTCTCAACATCAACATCAAGGAAAAAAGTGTAGTTGGATGGATGTAATCCTTCTTTCTTCTTCACTATTTGGTCATCATTCACGACAATTGGTGATTGGGTATTAGCTAGGTCTGTAACTTGGAGATTCCAAGTGTCAATAATAGCCTGCATTTTCATGAGTTTTGAACAAGTTATTTCCACGACTTTTCTTATTTCCTTTTGTTGTTCCATTACTTGCTCCAATAACTCAATTGTGCGAGTTTCTTGTTACCCATCCTTCACTACATTACTCCTACCAAAATCACAAACAATAGAAGACTCATAGTAGGGGCTCGAGGAAAGGGAATATGACTTAGGACAGTCATTCCAACGACCATCTTGACCACCACATATATGACCTATATTCCATTCAAAATATTGGATAGGGGCGCACAATCCTCTCTTTTGAATATTATGATACTCGACATTTAAGTGGGGTCCACCACAATACTGACAAGGATATCCATCACCCAACCACCATTTATTCCACTCATTCATATCAATAAAATTATCAATTTTTTATTATATAAATAAAAGACATATAACAAAATAAAAGAATAAACTTAAATTAATATATATATATATATATATATATATATATATAACTTAGAAAAATAATTACTTTCTAAGTCCCCGGCAATGGAACCAAAAACGTGTTGTTACCAAAGCACACGCAAGTGCACACGGTCTCACAAGTAATAGAGTGGCTCTTTTCAGAATCGGATTGTCGAATCCATAGGAATGTGTCAATTAACTATTTTTCCTAAATTATATTAAATCTAATTATTTATTTAATTAAAATAAAAACAATATTATTAATATATTTATACTATAAATTGCAAGAAATAAATAATAAAGTAAACTTACAATATTATTGGAAAATTTCAGGGCTGCAGCATACTACAAATTCATGTTTCGCATCTCTTTCATGGATTTTAGAAGGTTATCAAATTATTGATTTACATGGTTGATTTTACAATCATGATCTCTCGACCTCTAATTGCGTACCGTTGTTCACACCCTAACTACATCGTTGAGAAGGGATAAGCATGAACCAATAAAGATACATTAATACTTTCATCCTCTCTAGTAACCAAATATTGCGCATAGGTATGTATCACGGGTATCCTACTACACAAATTATCCTAGGCAATTCTAGAACAAACATGTTCTCTATATTCTAGTGTTATTTGCCTTCCGTCTCTCGAGTTCCAGGTAGACAATAAATGTATTCTAATGATGATCAGACATTAAAATAATTGAAGAAGGTATATAGGAGTAATAAAAATGATAACCAACTTCATCCATAAAATCAATGTTCAACAATCATTCATAAACGTAGCCCTAGAACAAGGGTCTTTAGCTATTAATGTATTAAGAAAATAAAAAGAAGAAAGGAACCCTAGGGAAAAAAATTAAAAGTTGATTTTTCTCAAAAATAAGTTTTGATTGAATATTTATAGGTGTAGGAAAAAACCTGAAATAAAATAACTGAGTCCTAAACTAATTGGTAAACCCAAAACCTAAAAGAATTTGGACTTCCGCACTTATTGTGAATAGCTGTGCCGCTTCACTTGAGCGAGTATTCATGAATTGCCACATGGCAGCACAACAGTAAGTTCTGATTCAATTTCTCTTCAATTAACACTTCTTATATCTTACATATTATTTTAATAAATTAAATCAATTAAGCTGCCTGGTTGATTTTCTTCTATAATCTTCCATTTTTAATTCATTTTAGCTCCAAATCTCTTTATCTTCATGTCAATTTAATCCTAAAAATAAAATACATAATTTAGAATAATTTATAAAATTTATTCTCAAAAAAGACATAAAAAGACTAAATATGAGGCAAATAATGACTAAAAATATGTAATTTTGGCCTTACATCAACCACTTGGGGAATCACTAAAGAGCCTCGCATTTTGACAATTGGCTTAGCAGCACTACCCAAAATTTAGGATCTTTTTGCTCGACATAAGTGTGGGTGGATGGCATCCCCGTCGAGTCAATATAGTCAAAACATGGTTCGTGAATTCTATATGTCCTATGCGGAAACTCTGACAACACCAAACCATCTATGGCCAAGAAGTTTGATTCGCCTCCATTACTGAGCACTTTAGTTTGGGGTGTTCAGGTCGACATATAGGAGCGCACCATCGAGAGTTTCCTTTAAAGACCAAAATACGATAAGACTACATCCGCAGCCGAGTATGATCACCGAGTCGTGGAGAAAGAAAAAGTGATGAAATAGATAGTGGGGTAAATTACCGAGCACAAAGTTGAGCCTAAGGAGGTATCCAGCCCGGCTACAATAAAGAAAACCACACTAAACTTCACGTTGAAATTTTGGTAGGCTGTAATGCGATCTTGCCTATGCCCCATTATGTTGGAAAATCATTTGACATTAGACCGTCTAGTGATGGTGGCGAGTATTATGGCCAGATATGATGTCGACTCCACTTGATGCATCATTGTGGTGATTCACGAAAGAGCATTTCAGCACACCACATGTTAGGACCCAAGCTAGGATCTAGACGTGACACGGTGCTTAGGATCCCGAGAGATCCTAAACAAGCCTCTTAGCATTAAGATTGTCATGGGTTGGGCCAAGTTAGACCGGCCTACCAGAAGGTACATCCAAGGGCTAGAGAACGGGGATGAGTCTGGTCGCCCATAATTGAGCGAGTCCAGTCTGGGCTACACAGTTAAAAGAATGTGTCCGTACCAGCCCATGACCCATTAGGTGTAATATGTCGGGCCTACTAACCCGGGCCGGGTTTTGACACATAAGGCTTAACAGGCTATTTTTTTATTAAAAGAAATTATCAACGTTTATTTATTCAAAAGTTTGAGTCAATCATCAATATAGTGTATCGTTATCTATTAAATTTATAAATTATTATAACTATTTATAAAAATAGAATACTTACATTATATTATTATACACTTAAAATATATATACTTACATTATATTTACTTACAATATATACAAAATATACTTATAATATACTATCTATTATAATAATATACTTACATTAAATTATATATACTTTCAATTTATATTAAATATACTCCCAATATACTATCTTTTATATTAATATACTTATATTATATTACATATATACTTACAATGTAAACCAAATATATTCACAATATATTATCTATTATAATAATATACTTATATTATATTATACATACTTACAATGTATATAAAAAATACTCACAATATACTATCTATTATAATAATATGCTTACATTAAATTATATATACTTACAATGTATAACAAATATACTCACAATAAGCTATCTATTATAATAATATACTTACATTAGATTATATATACTTACAATGTACATCAAATATACTCACAATATACTATCTGTTATAATAATATAACTACATTATATATACTTACAATGTATACCAAATATAGTTACAATACACTATCTATTATAATAATATACTTATATTATATATACTTACAATGTATATAAAATATACTCATAATATACTATCTATTATAATAATATACTTACATTATATTGTATATATACTTATAAGTACTGAATTATTATAGTGACTACAAAACTAATTTTCAATATAAGATTATTTAAAGTCAATAAAATTATTTAATTGAATATATAAAAAAAATTGTTAAAAAAAAATAAAAATGCAAAGACCTTGACTTTATCAATAGATTGATAAAATTTAAAACATACAAAGTTACAAACTTACTATTAGTTGTCTCTAATAAATATTAATTTCTACATCTCTCAAATCATTTCTTCAATTAATTTGTACTAACATTAACATGAATTGGCTCATAATTTTAATAGTCAACTAATCTGTAATTTGGACTAACTTGTCCCAAATGATCTTCAATTGTGTAAGACCCTGTAAGGTAAAAATTCAAAATGAAGGAAAACTTTGGAGAATAGGATGGATTTGAGTTCTACGAGTCGTAGAAACTCATTTTCGTCGTAGGACTCATAGGGCTCATGTTGAGGCTGGAAATTTACTAAGTGAAGAAAAAAGTCTGCGAGTCAAGGTTACAACTCGTAGAAGGTAAGACAAGTAGTAGAAATGACTCGTCAAGGAACTTTAGAACTCAGGTGCTGCAGGGAATCTCAGGGGACTGCAAAACAACTCGAGTCTACGACTCGTAAGAGAGTTGACGACTCATAAGAACGGGTTGTAGAGAAACTTCAGAGACTCAGTCCTCAGGTTTTTCACAGAACCTATAGGATGAGTACTTTTACGAATTGTAGAAGCCTACAATTCGTAAGGACCATTCGTAGGGTTAGTTTTAGCAAGTTTTAAGACGGGCATTTTAGTCTTTTTCTACATTTTATTAGTAAAGTGTGGTTTTATTAGGACTAAATCTACCCTATCTAATGACCCTAAGCCTTCCCAAACCCCTCATTCCCACATTAACTCCCCTACACAAAACCCTTTCCTCTCAATATTTCTCTCAAGGCATCCTTCATCCCTTAAGCGGATTTCTAGGGTTCCTCAAGATCAACTTCCCCCCTTTAATCTCAAGTCAAATTTACCAAGGTATTTGGGTCTTTATCCATGGGTTCTTTCACCCATGGAGTCCAAATTCCCTTTCAAACTAAGTCGTTCATTTCAAGTAAGAATTTCTTATGGTTTCCTCTACGTTCTACTTAATAGCATGAGTCATGATTAAACCATTGATTATTGGTCTATTTTGAGGCAATGTGATTTTAAATATATGAATTGATCAATTATTAGTATTTCTCTACTTAGATACTTAAAAGTTCATGACATTCATAGTGGGTTGTCTAAAGTATGATTTTGAATTGATGAATTATATGGTATTTCAGCATGATGTTAAATACGTAAGTGTTGGAAAGTTGATTTAGCATGAACCCACCTAGTTCACTTTATTTTTCATGAAAGTATGATTTCAAAGTTATAGAATCCATCTAAATGTTTATGAAAGCTATTGACAAAGGTTATGGGATTCTTTGACTGAAAGAATGAATGTTAGTTTGAGGCTTTCTCACCTAAATTAAAGGATTCTTTATGCAAATGGACAATTCTTGTATACTTGAATCACTAAAGGTTTTGCGGAGCTATTTTATTGAATGATGATTCGATGTCTCAAAGTATATGTGTATATATATTTTTATGTTACTAATATATGCTTTTTGTGGGATTTGACATAGCACCAAATGAGGCTTGAGGTTCGGTTAGAGAATCTTAGTGGCAAACTCTAGTTTCTTGAACTATGTGTCAACATAGGAGCCCTTGTAGGCCAGTGGATCCACAAATGACCATTAAATATTAAAGAAATGAATGTTGATGGAGTTATACTTGGAAAGTAGTCTCGCCTTCCAATGTAGGTTATTGTCTTCCATGTTATAGCTCACATGGTCTTCATGTCGGTTATAATAATCTTCTCACAAATGAATGTTTCAAATGCTATTTACTTGATTTATCATTCATGCACTCACTTATGTATTTTACTTTATAAATGCCGTATTGTTTTCATCATGTTATATGCCTACATACTTCGTATATTCAAAGTACTAACACATACTTTTGCCTTTATGTTATCACCATGTAGGAACCGGTGTACCTCCTCGTTCTCCTTCACGTGCTAGTTGAGATTTCGCTTGAAGGCTACTTTTGATGAGTTTCCATGTTTCAAGAATGATACATATTTATATTTCTAGCTAATGATGTGTCGGTAATTTTAGACATTTATTATGACATTTCATTTTATTTTGATTGAGGGTGAGCTAGGAACTTCTCTTATCTCCCGCCAAGTCTAAAGATAGAGGTATTGTTGGACATAAGTAAGTTGAAGTTTTACTGTTATGGTTCTTATTATGATGTTTCCCTTTGTCCCTCTTTTCCTTTTTTCTGTTGTTTATTTATTGTCATTACCTATAAAAGGCTAAATGAATGCTAAGAGGCTAGGGTGAGGTATCTTTGGGTTTCTCATTCACCATGTCATGTCTAGGCCCTAGGCTTGGGTCGTGAAAAAGTTAGTATCAGAGCTTAAGGTTTTGAATGGTCCTCGGAGTCCAACATACCGCATCGAATAGGGTCTTGTTCATGGTTGTGAAGTGTGCCACAACTATGAATATGAGGCTATGAGATGTTTAGGAAAGTTTTCCCTTCTTTTATGATTCATGTCATGCCCTAGAGTTGCTCTAAGACTTCCTCTAGCTAATGAATCATTTTATGTTCTCTAGATAATGCCTCGAGGAAGAGTATCTCCCCCTAGAGCAAGGGTTAAAGATGAGGATGAAGATCCTCTGATTCTTGATGCTTTACATCATGAGGAAGGAGTTACACATGCAGAGTTCCGAAACATCATCACCTTGTTTGCCTAAGCTATAGAAAACTAAGATAATCAAGGTGTTGCTTCTCCTCCACCTAAAGTACCTAATCCAAAATCTAGGATTTAGGACTTCAAGAGGATGAATCCACCCGAATTTGATGGTTCCAAGGTAGATAAGGAACCTATGGAGTTTATTGAGGAATTTTATCTGATTGTGGATACCATGGGAGTGACTCCAAATGAAAAGGTCAAGTTAGTGTCCTATCAACTCAAGGGCATATCAAGGGTTTGGTATGAGAAATGGTTTGTTGAGAGGGGTTAAGATATGGGACCTATAGAATGGGAAGAGTTCAAGGGTGTCTTCCTAGATCGCTTCTTTCTTTTGGAGCTAAGGGAGGCAAAGATTCAGGAGTTTATCAACCTTCTCCAAGGAAGCATGAATGTGAGGGAATATGCCTTCACAATAACTAAATATTCTAACTATGATCCTTTCATGGTGTCCAACCAAAGGGAAAGGATGAGAAAATTCATCTCCGATGTTTCTAGTTTGGTGTCCAAAGAATGCAAGATGGCTATGTTGATCAAAGACAAGTACATCTCCCGATTCATGACATATACGAAACAAATTCAGTAGGAGATATCGAGGGAGAGTTCAAGATGGCTTAACAAGTCTAGATTTAGTGGTGGAGGGTTCAATCACCAAAATTCCAGTAATAGTTGTAGTGGAAAAGGATAAAATGGTAAATAATTCATGGGGCAAGGTCCCACCTATAATCCTCCAAGGTTAAACAAGGACAAAGGTGATAATCCCATGGTTCTAAGGGAGAATGTTGGTACTCAATATTTCCTCGCTTGCAAGAAGTGTAGGAAGGCTCACAAAAAGGAATGCTTTGCCTGCTCCAATGCTTGCTTCAAGTATGGTAAACCAGCTCACCAAGCTAGAGATTATAGAGGTGGTGATGGTAGGCCTCAAGGCCAAATTGCTCATGGTCAATAAGATCAAGGGATATACTCGGAGGGTATGACTTCAAGTGATGGACTCGATCGAATGGCCAACCACTTGTTATTTTTATAGGCAAGAGTGCTTGGTCACTGGGGTTTCTTTTCCTCAACCAATTTGGTTGTGTAAAAATTAGTCTAACATTTTGTTATGAACTGGATGGACAAAGATGGATTTAAGGTCAGATAGATTTGAGTTCAAGTGGTGCACATTCACACTATAAGAGAGCATATCGAGGCCTCTGAGGGGAGGCAACAAGTGTTGCGGGCAGCTCAGGCTTAAAATATCCTTCTATTTGATGAGTAACTGAGAACAAAGGAGAGGAATATGGATAGCATTAAGTAATACTTTCCACCTTTCTTTGGACTTGAATGGATCTACTTCTCCTCTGCCAGATGCACCAACCGATTTTACGCCTTGCATGGGAGATAAAAAGTTAAGAAAGCACCTGAAGTTGTTATCGGTATGTTAAAGGTTTGTGATTTTGATGTGTATGCATTATTTGACCTGGGTGACAATTTATTATTTGTTATTCCATTCCTTACTAATAGGTTTGATGTGTTACCCAAAATATTAGTAGAAATCTATTTGGTTTCTACCCTTGTTGGTGAGTTGATTGTTTTTAGAAAGGTCTATAAGGGTTCTCTGTGTCTATTTTGCACAAAGTTGTTCCTTCTGATCTCATTGAAATTGACATGGTAGATTTTGATGTTATTCTTAGGAGAGATTGGTTACATGAGTCTTATGTTTTTATAGATTATAAAACTCTCAGAGTCAAGTTTCAATTCCCAAGTGCGTCTATTCTTAAATGGAAGAGTCATAATTCGGTAGTTAAGAGTAGATTCATTTCTTCTCTTAATATGTAAAAGTTGACTGCTTAGGTTTGCATCTACCATACTATGAAGGTTAGGGATGTCAAATTCGAATGTCCTTCTCTTTAGTCGGTTCCCATGGTTAATGAGTTTCTCGATGTCTTTTCCGATGACCTTCTCGGTGTCCCTCCCAAAAGGGAAGTTGATTTTGATATTGATCCTCTCCCTGATACTCAACCCATCTCTATTCCTCCCTACCAAATGGCCCTGATGAAATTAAAGAAGTTAAATGAACAATTAAAGGACTTGTTGGAAAAAGAATTTATAAGGCAAAGCATTTCACCATGGGGTGCTCCCTTGTTGTTTGTGAGAAAGAAGGATGGGTCACTTTGGATGTACATAGACTATTGTCAATTGAATAAGGTAACTATTAAGAATAAGTATGTGATTCCTAGAATAGATGACATATTTGACCAATTGCAAGGGGCAAGTCATTTCTCAAAGATTAATCTTCGGTCTGTCTATCACCAATTAAGGGTAAGGAAGTGTGACATTTCCAAGATGGTATTTCGAACAAGGTATGGTCACTTTGGGTTTTTGGTGATATCATTTGGATTGATGAATGCACCAATGATGTTTATGGATCTAATGAATAGGGTTTTCAAACCCTACCTTGGATACTTTTATGGTGGTCTTCATAAGCGATATTTTGATTTACTCTTGGGGTGACAAAGAACATAAGGGTCATTTGAGAATTATGCTTCAAACTTTGAGGGATAGGCAATTGTTTGCCAAGTTTGGTACATGTGAGTTTTGGTTGAAAGAGGTGGCATTCCTTGATCACATAGAGTCCGATGATAGGATCAATATTGATCCTAAGAAAATGGAAGTAGTGAGGAATTGGCCTAGACCATTGTCTCCTTTGGAAATTAGAAACTTTTTGGGTCTAGCCGAGTACTATAGAAGGTTTTTCAAAGGGTTCTCTTCTATCTCATCTCCTATTATGAAGTTGACCCAAAAGAAGAAAAAGTTCCTATGGACGAATGAGTGTGAAACAAGTTTCCAAACTTTGAAAGATCAACTTACCCCCACTCTTATTTTGACTCTACTGAAAGGATTAGAAGAGTTCATGGTGTATTATAATGCATCAAGGGTTAGTTTGGGTCATGTCTTGATGCAAAATGAAAAAGTTATAGCCTATTCTTCTAGGCAATTTATAATGACCCTCCGGATAATTTTAGAAATAAAGCATTCATTTTATTATTTAGAGCATTCTTATAGAGACCCCAGGTCTACTATGACCTGCTGGCGCCAGTAGCTCGGTCGCCAGGTCGTTTATTTAGATTTTAGGCCCATTTCCCTATTTTGGAGCTTTTCTAACTTGAAAAGTAGACTTCTGTCATAAATATATGAAAAAGACCTCTGAACAAAATTTTGATAGCTCCATCACCTCCGAAATGGCCAAATTAGGCAAGTAGCATAGTTGACACGAGTATTGAGGTAATCAGTATGTGTTTGGGGCTATTTGGAACTTTTGCCTTTGAAATTTGGCCTATAGTTGACTTTGGTCAACATTCTTGGAAAACGTTCTCAAATGAAAATTTTGACACTGCGATTAGTTTTGAAATGTCGAGTTTGTTCTAGAATGGCCCTTTATTCGCTTCTCGAGGCTTCCAATCTAATTCTAATGCACTTTGTGGAATTAGACTTAAAATGGCATTGGGTGTGGACCTACTTTTCATTAAAATGACCTTGTATGGAAATTTTGAATACTCTATTAACTACAGAACATCAAATTTTATAGGGTAGCATATCTCATTTGCAAGCACGGGGTGCTATACGAATCCCGAGCACCCCATCAGAGAATTGGACATGCTAAGATTATTTTGCACCAGCTGGATCTAGTTCCATTACTAAAATGAGTCCTAGTCGCTAAAGCGAGTGTCGCTAAAGTAACCATAACCTCTTAGGTAGGTGTCACTTAAGTGACAGGCCTGTTGCTTCAGCGACAAGCAAGTGTTTACTTTATCGACACCTAAGGCTTATTTCAAGTCCTATTTTTAATTAAAGTGTCCAACTTTGAGAAATGAATTCTCCACCAATTTAGAGATGATTTGGGCAATTCAAAGGGCTATTTTATGTGATTATTCGAGGATATTCCAGTGGTGTGATTAGAACTAGGATTTAAGGCTTCCCTTGAAATAAATTTTCCTTTTTTCCTGCGAGTTTGGGTGTTCTTGAGCTAAGTGTCAATTTTGATGCATTTTTGGAATGTAGCTTATTTTTTGTGTGAATTGTGTTCCTTTTTGGAACATAAGCTAGGAGTAGTATTTAGAACCTATTTTTAGAGTTAATTCAATGATTTATGACGTGGGTCCCATAATTCCCAATTTTCTCTAAAATTGGTCTATCTCTAAATTTGATGATTTTAATATCCTAACAACCCTATTGACGTTGTGGTTTTATTTTTAATAGAGTTGTATCATTCGGAGGCCATTCAAAAGGGAAATGCTTCAGTTCCTTAAGTTGGAGAGTGCACGGTCGGCCTACAGGTAGGCTATAGTTTCCCACTCTTTAGACTGAGCATGTTTAGGCACTTGTATATTGAATTGTATGATCTTGGAGGGGTTTGAGCATCGATCATGCTAAATTCCTAGAATTTATGTACTAGGCATTATTATGTCTCTTGGTATTGTTGATCAACCATACCTTTAAGTGTGTGATGTACCTTTGGTTTCTGTATTTTGAAGCATGTTTGCCTTAGTCTAGGCTTAGACTAGTGTTGCCTTAGACTTGCATGATTTAGGAGATGTTAGGCCTTAGAACTTCTCCGACGTCATTTTAAATAGCTTAGCTTCTTGTAGACTGATATAGCAGACTTGAGTCTGATAGTATGAGCTTTAGCTAGGCAGTAGCATAGCTTTGGAACCTTATATCCATAATGTCCTATTCTTATATCGGTGTTATATCACTAGATTCTTGGGTATGGAAGTCTATCAGTCAATTTTGGTTGGATATAGTTAGGGCTGGAGTGATTTATTGATGGCACTCAAATTAGGGGTACTCTTCGTGATGCTCGGTTATCCACTGATCCTAAATTTGATTGACTCACCTTTGTTTAGGGCTCAAGTCTCCAATTTGTTTAGGGCTCAAGTCTCCAATTTACTCCACCAGGTGGGGTTCAAGTTCGTGCCTTGGTATTATTGCCTCGGTTCAATTCCCTGGCCAAAGCAAGCTGTGGTTTGAGTCCATTACCTTTATTATCTTTGGTTCAAGTCCATCGCTTAATAATTGCTTTGGTTTGATTCCTTAGCTACTATTACCCAGTACAAGTCCGTGATCTCTTTTGCATATGGTTCAAGTCCACAATTATCTATTATCGGGTTCGATTCTTTGGTCCCTGTTACACAGGGTTCCAGTCTATAATTACCTATTAACTTGGTTCAAGTTCTGGGTTGTTATCAAATATCGGTTTAAGTACCTGATACTCTTATGATTCTTCAGTTCAAGTCCTTAACTTTGTTCAACTATGGGTTAAAGCTGCAAGCGTATAGAATGGTTCTGTTCAAGTCCATGAAAAGTTATGGTATTATTGGAACTTCATCAGATTCTATCATTTTACTTCAAATACCCTTGCTCCTGTCAGGCTTGTGGGAGTCAGGTCAGGTGGTTACTTTAGACTTGTGCACAAGCTTACCCATCAGGTTTATGGGAACCTGAGGGACTTTAGCTATTTTCTCTTCTCTTTGTGTGTTGAGTACGCTCGTGTACACACCTACCTTGAGTTCTTTTTCTGCCCTTAGTGTGATTAGTTTCTTGCATTTCAGTTTACATTTGGTTATCTTGCTTAGTTGGTCTATGATGCCTACTGGTCACCTATTGTTTTTGAACTCATACTATACTCTGCATCTTTTTTTGTGATGTAGGTCCGAGTACTAGCTATCAGAGTTGATTCAAGTTAGATGCAATCTTGATCGGAGGTGAGGGTTAGCACATAATGTTCTAGATTTACCCGTCTCCCTCTGTACATATATTTTTCTTATCTTTTTCTTTTTGAGACAGTCTTGTTTCTTTGGTCCACTTTTAGAACTTGTACACTTTTTGTAGCAGCTCTATACATGTGACTTCCAAGTTCTGGGAGGGATTTTTTTATTTTTATATATTTCATTTTGTTTCCACTATTTAGTTGTATTCTTGTTATTTCATTGTTGTTGTTAGTTGCATCATTGGTCATCTATCATGACATCCCGATATTCACAGTTTCAAGATGCGGGTCAGCTTGCCTATTAGTGAGTCATAGTAGGCGCCACCATGACTCAACAAATCGGGTTGTGATAATTGGTATCAGAGCCCCAAGTTCACCAGTCTCACTTGTACATAGCTAACATCTAGTAGAGTATTGTGTATCAATGTGGATACGTCCGTGAGTTATCTTTGGGATGTTACAGGATGTCTTTAAGAACCTGTCTCTTTTGTACCGCTGTCATGCAGTGTATGCCTTATTGGTTTCTAAAAAGCCCACTTGTTCCACTTATTTACAGGATGGCTCACATGCGTGCTATGGGTAGAGGCCGACCCCGAGGTTGAGCCTAGGCTACAGCGCCTACCCAGAACAGAGAGTAGACTCTAGAGCTAGAGCTGGAGTCATCAGTAGCTCTAGCACATTATTAGCCAGAGGGGCCGAGACCAACCTAGCCATCGCCCATGCTAGTTGCAACTCCGGTCCTTCAGGATATGTTCACCCAGATATTAGTTGCTATTAGGGGTATGCAGCAGGCCCTAACTCCAACTGCTCCAGTACCGCAAGGCTAGCCTATACCAGAGGTACCATTTGTTTTGCAGCCACCAGCACCTGCGATTTCGATGATTTTGAGGGCGTCATGCCACTTCAGGAGTAGAAGATGCTTGGGGTATTCCTTAGACTATCACTGCTGAGATTTTCTGGGGCTATGGATAAGGATGCCTATGAGTTTCTACTTATTTGTCAAGAGATGTTGTAGACCTTGGGTCAAATAGAGTCGAGAGGAGCTGACTTTACTGCATATCAGCTAGACGGTCTTATTCGGCAGTGATGGTGTTCATATTTAGAGACTAGGCTAGTTGGGTCGCCCTCGGTGTTGTGAGCTGAATTTTCGAAGGCCTTCTTAGCCTAATTTATTTCCAGAAGCATTAGAGATCAAATCCGAGATCAATTTTCATGGTTGGAGATGGGCTCCATGACCATATTGGAGTATGAGGCCTAATTCCATGAGCTGTCCAAGCATGCCACAATGATCTTACCTACTAACAAGGAGAGAGTTTGGTGCTTCGTTAGAGGATTTAGGCTCTAGTTACAGATTGAGACTCAGTCTTTAGTCTCAGTAAGACACTCATTTCTAGATGTGTTGGATCATTCCCGCACTCTTAATTAGCTTTACTATGAGGCCCAAGGGGGCAGTGGTAAGAGATCTAGGTAAAAATATAGCCAGGGTGGGTAGAGGTTTAGACCTAGGGAGTCCTATGACAGATCTCGCCAGAGATTCCAGTCGGGCTAGTCTAACCGCCCTTTCCAAGCCTCACTTCATACTTTAGTGGATGACCAACACCATCTGGGTAGCTCTAGTGCCAGTCAGAGTTAGGGATGAGATGTTTTCACATAGGTTCTTCTGGACAAAGTGGCCGACCTCCTGCTTTAATCCGACAGCCATAGAGGTGATTTGAGTTGGGGGAGCTAGATCATTGGTCTCACATCTTCCCTCTCTATAGGCTAGCATACCAGCTCCATAAGGAATTAGACTTACGCCAGTAGCAGCACCTCTAATTAGAGGTGAAGACTAGGTCCAGGACCATAGGGGTGGTCATCAGGGTGTAGGGGAGGTCCTCGAGGAGGCAGGATAGGAGGCAGAGTCGATGCGTAAAGAAAAGGAGCCCAGGCCCACTTTTATGCAGCTCCAGCTAAAGTAGAGGTTGAGGCCTTGGATGATATGATCACAAGTATGGTTATATTATATCATTAGCCTGTATCTAGTTTATTTGATCCAAGCTCTACCTATTCCTATATATCTATATATTGTGCCCTTTGACTCAGTATGAGTTCAGAGCCCTTAGTTGAGTTGTTGCGTGTTTTGACCCTGATAGGTGATTGTTTAGTAGTGGATCAAATCTTTAGATCCTGTATGGTGACTATTTAGGGGAGACACACTAGGGTTGACATAATTTTTCTTGAAATGATGGATTTTTACTTGATTTTGGGCATAGACTGGTTATCCCTTTACCACGCGATCTTGGATTGCTATGCCAAGACCGTTACCTTAGCCATGCATGGTATCCCACCGTGGTGTGGTAGGGCTTTTATAGTCACACACTAGTTGGGGTGATTTATTTTGTTCAGGCTTGGAGGTTAGTGGCTAGAGGATGTTTGACATACTTTGCTTGTGTTAGAGATGTGAGTAAGAAGAGCCCTACGGTTGATTCAGTACCTATAGTCTGAGAGTTTATAGACATATTTCTTGTCGACCTGCCAGGCCTTCCTCCTAATTGTGATATTGACTTTTCCATTGATGTAGAGCCGGTTACGCATCCTATTTCCATGACACCATACCATATGTCCCCCACAAAGCTCAAGGTGCTTACTTTTTAGCCTTAGGATCTCTTGGATAAGGGATTCATTCGACTTAGAGTACCACCTTGGGGTGCCCCAGTCTTATTTGTTAAGAAGAAGGAAAACACAATGTGGATGTGTATTGATTGCAGGCAGTTGAACCAGGTGATGGTGAAGAACCATTACCCAATGCATAGGATTTATGATCTATTTGACAAGCTTCAAGGTTCCATGATATTTTCTAAGATTAATTTGAGATCCGGCTACCACCAGTTAAGGATTAGGGTAACAGACATCCCTGAGACCACATTTAGGACTTGATACGAACACTATGAGTTCCTCATGATGTCTTTTTGATTACTAAAGCACCTTCCGTGTTCATAGACTTCATGACTCGGGTATTCAGGACATACTTAAACTCATTCATCATAGTATTCATCGATGATATTTTGGTATACTTGTGGAAACGGGATGACCATGAACAAATTTAAGGGTAGTGCTCTAGACTTGGAGAGATCAACGACTTTATGCCAAGTTCTCAAAGTGCGAGTTCCATCTTGAGTCCATAATATTCTTGAGACACGTGATGTCCAAGGATGGCATTATGGTAGATCCGGTGAAAATTCATCCTATTCGTGATTGGGCAAGGCCCACCTTGGTGATTGAGATTCATAGCTTCGTCGTATTGGTAGGGTACTGCAGGCACGTTTTTGAGGGTTTTTTTACTATAGCTACAAATCTCAATCATAAAGGTGGGCCTGGCCCAATTACCAATAGCCTCAATCTTCACCAGATCTACTACTATAGCAGCACCTCTGAGTTGATTGACTCGTTAGGATGTTCCGTTTGTGTGGTCAGAGGAGTGTGAGAGGAGCTTTTTGAGGCTTAAGGAGTTGCTTATCAGCGCTCCTATATTGACTCTTCCAATTAAGGGCGAGGGATTCACCATTTCTTATGATGCATTCGGTGTTGATTTGGGTTGTATACAGATGCAGTAGGGTTGGGTTATTCCTTATGCGTCGAGGCAGCTTAAGGTGCATAAGCACCACTACCCCACTCATGACTTGGAGTTAGCGATGGTAGATTTCACGCTTAAAGTTTGAAGGCATTACCTGCATGGAGTTCTGTTATACCCCGTACTTTTGAACCTTGGAAGGTTCTCAAGCTTCTTATATTTCTTGAACCTCTTAAGCTTCTTAAATTTTTTTTAAGCTTCTTGAAAGGATCGTAAGCTTCTTATAAGTTGTCATGTGAGCTGGATAATCTATGACGCTATCAAATAACTCTAAGGAAGGGAGAATGTGACACCCCATAGAAGGGAAGATTGGAAATATGGTTATGAGAATCCGGAAGGAATTGGAGGCCAAGTAATGAGTCATAGGACTCGACTTACTTACATAAGCTACCAATTTGGAAATATTACGTACTTAAACTACTTGAGTACATACCAAGCTTACGTGGCAAGGATTACATAGGTTCGTAAACTAAGATGAAATTATGAACCCATGAGGAGAAAAAGAAAGTGACACATGGCAGCCCATGAGAGAGTGCCATGTGGCAGCATGAGGGAGTGCCACATGGAAGCAGCTGCAGAATGGGTGTGGACCCCTCCCCCCACATGCCACGTGGCAGCCTGTGATTGGAGGAAAGGAGTGTGTTGGCCCAATGAGGGCTTGACACGTGTTACCACTTAGCGCTTGACATATGTCACCACTTAGGGGATGACATGTGTCCCCCTTAAAGTAGCCTATATATATATATGTTGATTTCTTTTAGTCATCCTTATCCCTTAAGTTATTACTTCAACCAAATATTCTAGAAAAGAGAAGAAGATGAGAGAAACCCTCAAGCTAGAGAGAGTTTCGGATTTGAGGAAACAAAAAGGTAAGCTTCTGATTTCGTTCCGTAAATTAATTATCTAAGGTGCACCATGATGTTATTAAGGTTTTAGTAATGAAAATTTATGGTTTGGATCAGCCCAAAATATTACCAAACAGCCAAGAAGTTTTGGGGCGCTAAAGGAACTTTCGAGGCAAGTTTCGACGAGGTTGATCAGTTCCAGGCAAGGTAAGAGTTTCTCTTTCGAACTGGAGTTTATGATGATGTTATGAGGTATATTACATGTATTAAATGATATTTGAAGTAAAAAAAAATTCACAAGGATGCTTGACGTTAAAAATAAGCTAAATTAAAGTCGTAGTAGCTAAATCGAAGTCGCATAGTGTGTTGTCATTGTGGTGCTGCGGGTGCAGCTGGTGGGGTTGCGTGTTGCAGGGATTTAAAGTGTTTTAAAAAGGGTGTGGTTAATTCTGGTTGAAGCCACACGACCCTCCGTTTGGTATGGTTAAAGATATTGTGAAATAAAGATTAAAAACTCTATTTTGGTATTGTATTCTGGAGCTAGTTGTTTAGAGCTTGTATTGTGCAATGTTGAAGTGATTTACTTGTAAATATGCTGCTGATTATTGTTGTTGGTATGGTTGTTGATATTTTGTCCAAGTCAAAATCTCAGGGACGTTAAAGTAAAAGGGGAAATGCTGCCCGATTTTTGGTAGCTTTGGAACTAATAACAAACTAGTTGAGGGTAATGGATAGGAAATGACTCCTATTAGTACTTGATTGTAGAGTGGGATATTGGAAAGTAAAAATCTATTAACCTTAGTATTACTTTCATGTCAAATAGGTTAAGAAGGTATCAAGACAAGATGGATTTCATTTAATCCCTAAACAGGTATGTGAAGCCCTTCTTTCTCTTGGCATGTTTTTGGTACAAGTTGGTAAAGCTACCCATCTTCCCTCTTGACATGTCTTTGACATAAGTATGATGTTATAATTGTATGATTACTCACCGAGTCACATCATGGGCCGGGTACGTTATGTGATGGTATGGTAAAGCAATGAGAAGGTTATGATACCGAGCTCATGACGGGCTGGGTACGATATATGTATATAATAACTCTATGAGGGAAAGTAGAGGGTATGTAAAGGTTATTCTATTCCTTCTTTTGTGATGAACCATTGAAAGCCAACGGACGAAGAATGTGCAAAGTCTACAAGAAGCTCCTATTCTTAAGTACACTAGGATGACCAACATTTTTAATTTCCTAGAACGTGTGTCCTTTTGCCTCGATTCATGTGAAAGTGTCTGACCATCCTTAGTTGGTATAATTTATGTTGTGGTATAAGGCATGACTCTCATTCACTCCTTTAAGCTAGAACTCTCGCAATAATTGAACTATGGTTTCTCAAGTTTCTCTATACCTTGGGAAGGAGTAAGTAGGTAAAGTAAATCTTCTTTTTTTTTGCATGAACTTTATGAAACGAATAGACGAAGTATATCTGATCCCAAGGAGTCCCCATTTTCAAAGCCACTAAGATGGCCATTTTCTTGACTTCCAAAAGATATTTTATTACGCCTTGATATGAGTATATTATTTCAAAAGTGCTACTTTGATGCAAATCGTAATGACACTCCAAAGGTACTTGTTATGGCTATTGTCCTAATTTTCGAATGATAGTTCATTTTGATTATTTCAACAAGTCTCCATTGATGGTTTAAATTGCATATGGTTACTCACTACTCTACTTGTGTATATTGTAACCCTTCTTTCACCGAGTCCCAGGCTGGGAACATAATCATGCATAGTTCACTGCATTATCCAACGAGTCCCTCACTAAAGGGCCGGATACACTATATGAGGAAATGATAATGCAATGACATGAATAACTTACCGAGTCCCTCACTAGAGGGCCGGGAACGTATATATATATAAATAACGATATGATGTGATTTGATAAAGTGATGATGGAACCGGGACCTATGATGCTCCTATAGATATATGTTTCACCGAGTCCCTGAAGGGGCCGGCTATACTGTATAATATGAGCATGCATGTTTTATGATTCACAAGGTACAGTTACAGTGTTTTCTTAAGTAACGAATTTATCCCCCTGGCGCTTTTTATTTCAGATATGTTTCCAGTTATGCTTTACATACTTAGTACATATGTCATACCGACCCCCCTTTCTTTAGGGGGCTACGTTCATGCCTACAGGTACATACTGACGTTTGTGAGAGCGTCCACCTTAGGACTCCTACCAGCAAGTTCGGGAAAAGCTCCATTGTATTGGAGCCTAGTTGTGGTACTGGACTCTTGATTTGTACACTCATTTTGTTTATTCAAGAGTACGACGGGGGCCCTATCCCACCTTATATTATCATTGTACTCTTAGAGGTCTGTAAATATGTATGTGGGTTGTATATGGGTTGTATATGGACGTATGCACAATTGTGCTGATATGGTTTATATTTTGGGGGACGTTTTCCCCTATTGTGATAGCCATGCCGGCTGAGGTGTTATCTAGTATATTTGTATACTTTGACTCAAACAGGGGACAGGTTTTCTTATAGCTAGCAAAGGTATATGCGAGTGTCTAGTTCGGGCACCCTTCACGGCTTACGGGGTTGGGTCTTTAAAGAAGTAGTATCAGAGCGGTCTTTCCTTGGAATGTCTACAGACCGTGTCTAGTATAGTCTTGTTTATTGGTGTGTTGTTCACCACATCTATAAATAGGAGGCTACAAGACATTTAGGACATTATCTTTCTTTCTTGTCCTAGATCATCGATAAAGCTGTTCTATTAGGATAATCCCTCCTTAACGGACTACTAGGGGTACGGTAATACCTCTAAGGGAAACTTGTTTCTGATCTCCTTTCTTATAGGTGGGTACAAGTTGAGGTGAAAAATAAAGAGACTATCTCTAGATAGCATAGGGGGTGCAGAGAAGAGCCCTAGGGTACCCATGGGACCTCAGGCTCTAGGACCGAGCAGGCGGAGCCCCAGTTATTCATTTGAGACTGATCCCTCTGAAGGCCCTGATAATGTTATAGATACTGATCCCTTGGAGGCCCCAATGATAGAGTCCCCAGAGCATTTGACGACCAGGGAAGTTGCTCTAGGAGCCACACCAGCTGCTCTCATGACAGAGCACTATGTCCACCCGGCTTCTACGACAAGTGTCACGGCATATTCGAGCCCTTTATCTTGGTCGTCGGTGAACAAACAATTACCTAGCTATCGATGTCTTTATTATTCAAGAGAGGAAGACGATGAGGGACAGAAAAGATGGTGGCAACCAGATAGAGATGGGGAGCACACTTCAACTCTTAGGTCACTGGGTAGAACTAGGGACTGATCGACTACAAGTATAGGAGGGTGATAGGTATAGTTTTGTTGGCTATATGGGGAAATTTATTCATTTTGGTTCGGTTTAATGTAGGAAGCCCTGTGTGGCTATAAACTAAGATGCTATAAACAAATGTACATATTGTCCTTGTGAGGCGCTATAGTTGTGATATAGTATGATATTGATGTATACATACATTGGCCTCACATGGCATTGTTGGTACTTCTTGAGTGCAGGTTTGGGATAGGAAGGAATATAAAGGAAACTCTACCGATTTTTTTTAGGAATAGAAAGGAATGAGATGTAGGTTCATCATATGGTCTGGAAGTTGATACAGAGTACCTTATTATGATGAATGAAAGTTATAGGGGTACCCTCTATGTTGTTGGGAAGGGGGCCCATGTTTATTTAGGAAGTCTTAAGTTGAAAGAAAACTCCCGTTGGAAGGCAAGGTGTCCAGCAATTGGGTTCCACTTTGGTAGGGAAAGTACAGAGCCCTCAACCAGTAGTGGTGAACGGGATAGGTTGTTCACGACTCAAGAGTGAACTTAGAGGGAAATCATAAAAGTTAGGTACTAAACAGTATTGTGATGCTTATTGGATCTTAATTTCCTTCTGGTAGTGGTTAGAAGATGCTTTATGGTAACATTTTATTGGTTATTAAGCGACTAAAATAACTTGTGGACGAAAGACATGAACTTATGGGCTGTCCAAAATCATGTGCTTCATATATTGGATAACATACTAAATGGATTCAAAAGGGTCGGTGATACCAAGGAATGATTTTCCCAAGGGATATAGGGGTAACATCAAACTCCTCAGGCGCAAAAATGGCCATGGACTGAAAGAATAGAAGGACTAGTGCAGGAAGTACTCAAGATAGACGTGATCAATTAAGTACGAGTATCGGATGAAAGAGGGAATAGATAGCTAAGAACTGAAGGTGTAGTATGAAAAGGCGAGAAGATAAGACTAGTACTAAAGTAAAAATTGACATGAGACTGAGGAGAATTGGAAGTTAACCTCAGGTACTCGACAAGGATAAAATCTTATGAGATATAAAGAAGTATTGTGGATATGTGATTCCGCCGTGGAAAATATAAATACCTCTCAAGGATGAGGGAGATTGCTCTCCAAAACCATTGATGCATTGCGAGTCCATTAAGGGAACAAGTGGTATCCACTGGGTTGAATATAGTGTTATAGCAGAGCTAGAAACATGGGTCACTGGAGTACAAGTACTTCCGAATAGAGAAGTTGAAACGATTATGAGCGCTAGCTAATCACTGGTATGGAAGAAAAGAATGTGGATCTAGAGAAACTACTACATTAATTATATGGCTTGAGTACCTGTACTTAGACTAGATTGGGTACTAGTTATCGAGAATTCTAAGCACCCCATGGTTGTATTAAGGTTTCTTACAGGGGCAACCTAAAGTTTAAATGATCTAAGAGAAGGTGTAGATATGGTGCAGTATGTCAAATATGTTGAAAAAGAATCATATGCGTATGAACAGTTGAAAATAAATAGAGGATGACATGGGTACACTCTAAAGGGGGAAGTGGACAAGAGAAATATAAGTGTGAGATGAAGTCAACTGACACAATCACATGTTAACAGGAACGCTTAAACATCAAGCGAGATCCCATGTTGGCTCAAGTTAGCAAGGACTAAAGGCTAGCGATAAATGGGTAGAAACCATGATATCTGAGACCGCGCGGAGAACCATTAGCAGAGACCCTAATGGATGAGTTCTTACAAAAAGGGGTAAAAATAATAAGAGAGTAAGACAGAGCGATATAAGGACTGTGTAAAGGGTAGTAAGGCCATGGTTGAGTAAAGATTAAGACATGGCGAACGAGTTGTTGGCTGCTGGGATGTGGCATACAGGTAGCAAGGAGAAAGAATAGAAAACCTCCTACGGTAAGCAAATGAGGAGACCAAGGAGTACCCAAAGGAAAAAAATAGAAAGAGAAAAAGGGGTAGGACAGAATAGCGTTATAGCGAGCAAGCTCTGGTGTGGAAGTGATATGTAAAGCAAGATGGACTAGGAAACAAAAAGACTGCGTCTACCTCATACCAATTGTATAAAAGTAGTTGTGCAACTTACGAATATATATATATACAATATAATACAAAGCGGAAGAGTACATGAGGAAAAGGGGGTTATTATATTTTTGACATGTTATAGAGAAATACAAAGAGAAATTAAATTAAATGACTTAAAAGGACATAGTCATGGTGGAACTAAAGACCTACCCCGATACCAGTTGTAAGATAAAAGAGGAAAGGGCAAGGTAAAACGTGAAGACTAGCGAGACGACGCTAAGGTAAATCTTGGGATAAGTTGAGTGCCTTGCACATTATTCCAAGAATTGCAATGAAACATGACACGAGGACTTCCCGGGAGGGTCACCCATCCTAGTACTACTCTCGGCCAAGCACGCTTAACTTCAAATTTTTTTTGGGATCTGGTGCATTAGTACTGGTATGATCGCATGAGATGGAGGAATTTGAAATAGCGGCAAGGAAACGACACGAGATTATGTACCTAGAGAGTTATAAGTTATGTTAAGGGAATTGTAAAAAAGGCTTAAGCAAAACAAGCAGGATTAGATGATTACTAATAGATGGTGCACTTGTATGCCACAGTTCTTCAACATAATACCAGTTAATGATAGGAAAACCACGGAACGGCTATATATGCCATTGTGTGAGGGAATTTCGACACTACTTGGCAGCCAACTCTAATAGGCAAAAAGTAAAACCCAAAAGGTAAGGGTACCAGTTGATGTCATCTAAAGAAGGCAAGAAGTAATACACGAGGTTGAAGATTCCATAACACAACCTTGGATATAAGAATCATTTTGCACTCCATGGACGGATGATGGTATATGGAATGTCATCCACAGACTAACAATATCATCCCATGTTCCTTCAATCAAGGACTACCTTCTCAACCGAGATTATGTGAAATTATAGATCAAAAGAATGGTGAGATTTTATAGAGTTCCCATAGATATTTACTCAAACAAAGGAGCCCGAGTTATAGATAACTACTGAAGATCAGCCCACAAAGAGATTAGGAACATAGACAGGTCTTCGTACACTATTGTACCCTCAGACCAAGGGAAAGACTAAGTTGACTAGCTAAATGCTAGGAGATATATTGCGGGCCTATACGATTAACTCCAAAGGTAGCTTGGACAATTTCCCACTACTTTTTAAGATTACTTACGATATTAACTATCATTCCAGTCTCTGGATGGCCTCGTATAAGACTTTGTATGACAGAAAGTGTAGGTCGCCATTAGTTAGTCTGATGTTGGCGAAACACGACTAATAGGCCCAGACATGGTCCAATAGGTTGTGGACAAGGTAAAGCCTATTCAGGAGAGATTATTAGCAGCCCAAGGTCGATAGTAGCTATATGCAGACAATCGACCTCGATCTTTGAAATTTCAAGTGAGCGATTGAGTGTTTTTGAAGGTATCGCCCATGAAATAAGTAATGAGGTTTAGAAGGAAAGGGAAGCTGAGTCTGAAATATATGGGTCCTTACCAGATCCTTCGCCGAATAGGCAAGGTTGACTATGAGCTAGACCTACCAGCGGATCTGGAAGCAGTACATCTAGCCTTCCATGTATCAATGCTTTGCAAGTGCGCTAGTGATCCATCCCTAGTATATCCCATAGATGATATCCATGTCATAAAGGAGTTATCCTATGAAAAGTAACCTATCGCCATCCTGAATCGGCAGATTAGAAGATTACGGACTAAGGATGTAGCTTCTATCAAGGTGTTCTGGCGAAGTAAAAATCGCGAAGAAATGGCCTGGGAAGTTGAAGAGGAAGTGAAACACAAGTATCCATACCTATTCCCTATGTCTATAGGCAATTGCAACTTCTAAAATTCTTAAGATGATGAAAGTATGTGTTATTGCAATAAAGGAGAATTTTCCCTATAGTCTGTGTAAGATTTTGAAGAAGGTTCATTTAAAATTTGAGGATGAATGTTCTAAAGGGGGGGAAGGATATTATACCCCGTACCTTTGTACCTTGGAATGTTTTCAAGCTTCTTAAGTTTCTTGAACCTCTTAAGCTTCTTAAGTTTTATTTAAGCTTCTTAAGTTTCTTGAAATGATCGTAAGCTTCTTATAAGTTATCATGTGAGACGGATAATCTATGATGCTATCAAACAACTCTAAGGAAGGGAGAAGGTGACACTCCATAGAAGGGAAGATTAGAAATATGGTTATGAGAATTTGGAAGGAATTGGAGGCCAAGTAATGAGTCGTAGGACTCGACTTACTTACGTAAGCTACTAATTTGGAAATCTTACGTACTTAAACTACTTGAGTACATACCAATCTTACATGGCAAGGATTACATAGGTTCGTAAAGTAAGACGAAATTACGAACCCACGAGGAGGAAAAGAAAGTGACATGTGGTAGCCCATGAGAGAGTTCCATGTGGAAGCATGAGGGAGTACCACATGGAAGAAGCTGCAGCAAGGGTGTGTACCCCTCACATGCCATGTGGCAGCCTATGATTAGAGAAAAGGGTTGTGTTGGCCCAATAAGGCTTGACATGTGTCACCACTTAGGGCTTGATATGTGTCACCACTTAGGAGATGACATGTGTCCCCCTTAAAGTAGCCTATATATAAATATATATATATATATGTTTATGAATTTTATTCATCCTTATCCCTTAAGTTTTTACTTTATCCAAACATGCTAGAAAAGAGAAGAAGAGGAGAGAAACCCTCAAGCTAGAGAGAGTTTCGGATTTGAGGGAAACAAAAGGTAAGCTTCCGATTTTGTTCCATAAATTAATTATTTAAGGTGAACCACGTTATCAAGGTGTTAGTAATGAAATTTTATGGTTTTGAGCAGCCCAAAACGTTACAAAACAGCAAAGAAGTTTTAGGCACGCTAAAGGAACTTCCGAGGCAAGTTTTGATGAGGTTGACAAGTTGTGGGCAAGGTAAGAGTTTATCTTTTGAACTGGAGTTTATAATGATGTTATGAGGTATATTACATGTATTAAATGATGCTTGAAGTGGAAAAATTTTCACAAGGATGCTTGACATTAAAAACAAGCTTAATTAAAGTCGTAGTAGCTAAATCGAAGTCGCGTAGTGTGTTGTCGTTATGGTGTTGCAGATGAAGATGGTGGGGTTGCTTGTTGCAGAGCTTTAAAGTGTTTTAAAAAGGGTGTGGGTGCTGCTGGTTGACGCCACATGACCGACCATTTAGTATGGTTAAAGATTTTGCAAAATAAAGATTAAAAACTCAATTTTGGTATTGTATTCTGGAGCTAGTTGTTTGGAGCTTGTATTGTGCAATGTTGAAGTGATTTACTTATAAATATGCTTCTGTTTGTTTCTTTTGGTATGGTTGTTGATATTTTAGCCTAGTCGAAATGTCGGGGACATTAAAGTTATAGGGGAAATGCTGCCCGATTTTTGGTAGCTTTGGAACTAATAACAAACTAGTCGAGGGTAATGGATAGGAAATGACTCCTATTAGTACTTTGTTGTAGAGTGGGATATTGGAAAGTTAAAAGCTATTAAACTTAGTATAACTTTCATGTCAAATAGGTTAAGGATGTATCAAGACAAGACGGATTTTAATTAATCCCTAAACAGGTATATGAAGCCCTTCTTTCTCTTGGCATGTTTTTGGTACAAGTTGGTAAAGCTACCCTTCTTCCCTCTTGACATTTCTTTGACATAAGTACGATGTTATAATTTTATCATTACTTACCGAGTCCCATCATGGGACGGGTACTTATGTGATGGTATGGTAAAGCAATGAGAAGGTTATGATACCGAGCTCATGACGAGCCGGGTACGATATATGTATATAATGACTCTATGAGGGAAAGTAGAGGTTTTGTAAAGATTATTCTATTCCTTCTTTTGGCATGACCCCCATAGAAAGCCAACGGACGAAGAATGTGCAAAGTCTACAAGAAGTTCATATTCTTAAGTACACTAGGAAGACCAATATTTTTAATTTCCTAGAACGTATGTCCTTTTTCCTCAATTCATGTGAAAGTTTTTGACCATCCTAAGTTGGTATAATTTATGTTGTGGTATAAGGCTTGACTCTCATTCACTTCTTTACGCTAGAACTCTTCCAATAATTAAACTATGCTTCTCAAGTTTTTCTATTCCTTGGAAAGGAGTAAGTAGGTAAAGTAAATCTTCTTTTTTTTTGGCATGAACTTTATGAAATGAATAGACGAAGTAGATGTGATCCCAAGGAGGTCCCCATTCTCAAAGCCACTGATATGGCCATTTTCTTGACTTCCAAAAGATATTTTATTATACCTTGATACGAGTAGATGATTTCAAAAGTACTACCTTGATGCAAACCATAATGACACTCCAAAGGTACTTGTTATGGCTATTGTCCTAATTTTTGAATGATAGTTCATTTTTATTATTTCAACAAGTCTCCCATGATGGTTTAAATTATATATGGTTTACTCACTACTCTACTCGTGTATACTGTAACCTTTTTTTCACCGAGTCTTGGGCTGGGAACGTAATCGTGCACAGTTCACTTTATTATCCACTGAGTCACTCACTAAATGGCTGGGTACGCTATATGAAGAAATGATAATGAAATGACATGTACAACTCACCGAGTCCCTCAATAGAGGGCTAGAAATATATGTATATATATATATATATATATATATAATGATGTGATGTGATGTGATAAGGAGATAATGGCATCAGGACCTATGATGGTCCTATAGATATATGTTTCACCGAGTCCCTGAAGGGGCCAGCTATATTGTATATTATGAGCATGCATGTTTTTTTATTCACAAGGTACAGTTACAGTGTTTTCTTAAGTAATGAATTTATCCCCCTGGCTCTTCTTATTTCAAATATATTTCCAGTTATGCTTTACATACTCAGTACATATGTCGTACTGACCCCCCTTTCTTCGGGGGGCTGCGTTCATGCCCACAGGTACAGACGCATGTTTTGGAGACCCACCAGTTTAGGACTCCTACCAGCAAGTTCGGGAAAAGCTCCATTGTATCGGAGCCTAGTTGTGGTACTGGTCTCTTGATTTGTACAGTCATTTTATTTATTCAAGAGTACGGCGGGGGCCCTGCTCCTCCTTATGTTATCATTTTACTCTTAGAGGTTTGTAGATATATATGTGGGTTGTATATGGGCTATATATGCACGTATGCACAGTTGTGCTGATATGGTTTATGTTTTGGGGTACATTTTCCCCTGTCGTGATAGCCGTGCTGGCTGAGGTGTTATGTAGTATATTTGTATACTATGACTCAAATAGGGGACATGTTTGCTTATAGCTAGCAAGGGTTTATGTGAGTGTCCATTTCGGGCACTCGTCATGGCCTATAAGGTTGGGTCGTGACAAGTTCGATGTAAGATCTATAATGATCACAGGAGACTTTAGTATATTAGGAGTTAGAGGGGTCTTAATTTGAGAAAGCGCTAGTGGATTGAGCTCCTAAAGGACTATGACCTCTTTATTCTCAACCATCCAGGCAAGGAGAACATAGTAGCAGACGTCTTGAGTCAGAAGGCAGTGAGTATGGGTAATCTAGCCTTTCTTTCTACTATGGGCTACCTTTAGATTTGGATATCCAGTCCTTAGCTAACTGGATAATTTGATTTGACATCTCAAATTCCTAGTGTGTGTTAGCCTATGTGAGGTCTTAGTCACCTTTATTGGATCTAATTCGTAGCCGTCAGTTTGAGAATGAGGATTCAGTTGCACTTCGAGATCAGGTCTTGGAAGACGACATGTCCTGAACACTTTAGATTCAGATAGGGTATTGAGGTTTGGGGGTCTTCTCTGTAATTTGAGGGTTATAGGTTTGATTTATTTGATCATTACTAAGGCCCATGATTTTAGATATTCTATCCATCTGGACTCCACTAAGATGTATCATGATTATAGGCAATATTACTAGTGGAGCGGCATGAGGAGAGATATTACATATTATATGTCGCGTTATTTGAGTTGTCAGTAGGTTAAGGTCGAGCATTTGAGGCCTAGTGGCGAGCTTTAGAGATTAATCATTCTCGAGTGAAAGTGGGAGCGGATCACCATAAACTTCATTGTGGGATTGCCTCACACTTCTCGTGGTCTTGATAGTATTTGGGTCATAGTGGATGGATTGACCAAGTCAGCTCACTTCCTCCCTATTCATACTTTCTATAGTGCCAAGAGGTTGGATTGTATCTATATTCGAGAGGTGGTCCATCTTCATGGTGTGCATGTCTCTATTATCTCAAACTAGGGGTAAGAGTTCACATCCAGCTTTTGGAGGACATTTCAAGAGGAGTTGGGCACTCGTGTCGACCTTAGCCCAGCTTTTCACCCATAGGATGATGGTTAATTAGATCGTACTATTCAGGTTCTCGAGGATATGTTGCGGTCTTGTGTTATGGAATTTGGGCGTTAGTTGGACTAGTCTTTCCCTTGAAATAGTTTGCGTACAACAATAGCTACCACTCTAGTATTCAGATGGCCATATTTGAGGCCTTATATGGTAGACGTTATCACTCTCTGGTTGGTTGGTTTGAGTTTATAGAGCCCAGGCTGCGCGGTACAAAATTGATGTAGGAGGCCATAGATCATGTCAGGTGATTTAGTATAGGCTCAAGACAACTCAGAGTAGACACCAAAGTTATGCTAATCATAGGCGTCGGCCATTGAGAATTGTCGTTGGTGATAGAGTATTCCTTCGTGTATCACCCATAAAGAGAGTGATGATATTTGGGAGGCGGGGGGAGCCAAGCCCTAGGTATATTAGCCCTTTCGAGATATTGAGGATAGTTGGCGAGGTTGCATATGAGTTAGCTTTACTCAACCTTTTCTACCATTCATCCAGTCTTTCATGTTTCAATGTTGCACCGGTATGTTCCAGATGAGTCCCAAGTGCTTTAGCATGATGCTATTAACTTGGATGATCCTCTGAGCTATATTGAGGATCCAGTTGCTATTTTTGTCTAGATATGTCAGGTAGTTATGATCTAAAGACATTTCTGTAGTTAAGGTCTGCTGTAGGAATCGTCCAGTGAGAAAGCCACTTGAGAGACTGAGCAGGAGATACGGGCATAGTTCCCCATCTTATTTTAGCCTTCAGGTACTTATCGACTCTTACTTTTCCTAACAAAAGTTCTTTTATAGTGAATGTTCTAATGACCCTCTAGGTTATTTTGGAAATAAAGCATTCATTTTGTTGTTTTGAGCATTTATATAGCGACCTCGGGTCTTTTATAACTTGTTAGCGGTGGTAGCTCAATTGTCTGGTCATTCATTTGGGTTTAAGGTTTGTTTCCCTATTTTGGAACTTTTATAACTTGAAAAGTTGACTTCGATCATAACTTCAGGAAAACAACCTCAGAATGAAATTTTGACAGTTCCATCAGCTCTGAAATGTCCAAACTACTCTAGTGGAAAGGTTGACCTGAGTATCGAGGCAATCTGTATGAGTTTTGGGCCATTTGGCGCTTTTGCCTTTAAAATTTGGCCTATGATTGACTTTGCTCAATATTCTTGGAAAATATGCTCGGATGAATATTCTGACAATACAATTACTTCTGGAATGTCGAGTTTAGTCTAGAAAGACCCTTCATTTACTTTTCGAGGCTTCCAGACTAATCACGAGGGCCGTGGTAGGATTAGGCTCCAAATGGCACTTGGGTTTGGGACCTTTTTTTTATTAAAATGACCTCATATGGAAATTTTGAATGCACCATTGAATCCAGAACATGAATTTTGGTGGGGTAGCTTATCGTGTTTGCATGCATGGGGTTTCGAACAAATCCCAAGCACCCCGTCAGAGAATTGGACATACCAAGATCATTTTGCACCAGCTAGGTCTGGTTCCATCGCTAAAGCGAGTGCCGCTAAAGTGTACAGGAGGTCACTAAAGAGATCATGCCCTCTTAGGTAGGTGCCTCTTAAGCGACTAGTCGCTTAATCACTAAAGTGATGCCCGTCTTTTTGAGGGGGTCGCTTATGTGACCTGTGGGTGTTCTCTTTTGCGACACCTTAGGCCTATTTGAAGTACCGTTTTTAGTTAAAGTATCCAACTTTGAGACATGAATTCTCTACCAATTTAGAGGCAATTTGGGAGATTCAAAGGGCTATTTCAAATGATTTTTCGAGGGGGTTCCAGTGGTGTTATAAGAACCAGGATTTGTGGCTTCCCTTGAGGAAAATTTTCCTTTTTCCCTGTGAGTTTGGGTGTTATTGAGATAAGTGTCAATTTCAAAGCATGTTTGGATTGTAGTTGATTTTAGGTGTGAATTGTGTTTCTTTTTGGAATAAAAGCTGGGGGTAGTATTTAGAACCTATTTTTGTAGTCAATTCTGTGATTTATAGATCAGGTCCTACATTTCCCAATTTTGACTCCGAAATTAGTCCATCTTTAAATTTGATGATTTTATTGTCATAGCGACCGTATTAACATTGTTATTTGGGATTTCTGAATAGCTCTGCATACAGGATATCAAGATAATAGATAAGTAACTATTTTTGATAGCATGGTAGTGCTCGGAGGCTGTTCGAATGGGAAAAGCTCTGGTGAGTTAAGTTGAAGCATACACAGTTATTCTACTGATAGGCTATGGTTTTATCCTCTTTATACTAGCCATGATTAGGCATTTGTATACTTACTTTATGAGATTTTAAGGGTTTGGGCATCGATCATGCTAAATTCCTAGAATTCATGTCCTAGGGGTTATTTTTGGGGAATTTTCAGACTGTTAAAGCAAGTCTCCTGTTAATGTTGATCATCCATACCTTGTGGTGTTGATGTTCCTTTGGTTTACATCTTTTAACCATGTTTTGCCTTAGCCTAGGCTTAGACTAGTGTTGCCTTAGACTTGTGCAATTTTGGTGTCGTTGGGTCTTAGAACTTCTCCGACGTCATTTCGGATAGCTTAGCTCCTTGTGGACTGATGTAGTAGACTTGAGTCTAATAATTTGAGCCTTAACTAGGAAGTAACACAGCTTTAGAACCTTATCTCCATAATGTCCTATTCTTTTATCGGTTCCTCATCACTAGATTCTTGGGTCTGGAAATATATCTGTCGATTCTAGTTAGATGTGGTATGGGCTGGAGTGATTTATTGATGCCAGTCAGATCGGGGGTACTCCCCGTGATGCTCGGCTAGCCATTGATCCTAAATTTGATCGACTCTCCTTAGTTCATGGTACAATTCCCCAATTTACTCCACTGAGCGGGGTTCAAGTCCCTACCTTGGTATTATTGCCTCGGTTTAAGAACCTAGCCATACCTAGCCATGGTTCGAGTCCACCGCCTTTATCAGCCTTGATTCAGGTCCATCATTTCTTAGGATCTTTGGTTTGATTCCTTGGCTACTATTACCTAGTTTAATTCCATTATCTCTTTTTCATGTAGTTCAAGTCCACGATTATCTATATCGAGGTTTGAGTCCTTTGTCCCTTTTTCACATGGTTCAAGTCCATAATTATCTACCATCTTGGTTAAAGTCCTTGGTCATTATCAAAACTTATTTCAAGTCCCTGATAATCATATAATTCTTTGGTTCAAGTCCTTAACTATGTTCAACTATGGGTTAAAGCTTCAAAGCTTACATAATGGTCCTGTTCAAGTCCACGAAAAGTTGTGGTATTGTTGGAACTTCATCAGATTCTGTCATTTTACTTCAAATAACTTTGCTCCTATAGGGTTTATGGGAGTCCGTTCAGGTGGTTACTTTTAGACTTATGCACAAGCATACCCATCGGGTTTATGGGAATCCAACGGATTTTAGCTAGTTTTTCTTCTCTTTGTGTGTTGAGTATGCTCGTGTACATACCAACCTTGAGTTCTTATTCTCTTCTCGTATTTCAGTTTACTTTCACTTATCTTGCTCAGTTGGCCTGTGATGCCTACTGGGTACCTATTGTTTTGGTACTCATACTATACTCTATATCTATTTTTGTGATGCAGGTTGGTGTATTAGCTATCAGCTTTGATTTGAGATGGGTGCAATCTTGATCGGAGGCGAGGGTGAGCAAATAGCATTCTGTATTTACCCATCTCCCTCTGTACATATATTTTGCCTGTCTTTTACTTTTTGAGATAGCCTTGTTTCTGTGGTCCACTTTGGGGACATGTACTCTTTTGTAGCAGCTTTGTACATGTGACTTTCAGGTTCTGGGAGGGATCTTCTTATTTGTAGATATTTTATTTTGCCTCTGCCATTCAATTGTATTTGTTATTTTATTATTGGTTTTAGTTGCATCATTGGTCTTCTACTCTGACATCCCATTAATCACAGTTTTGAGGTACGATTTGGTTGCCTATTGGTGGTTCATAGTAGGCACCATCATGACCTGAGAAATTAGGAAGTGACATAATTGAAGGTGCATAAAAGTAACTACCCTACACATAATCTTGAGTTAGTGGATGGTATGTTTTCTCTAAAGATTTGGCGGGATTACCTCTATGGGGTACATGTGTATGTGTTTACTGATCACAAAAGTCTTCAATATGTGTTCACTCAAAAGGACCTTAATCATCCGGATAAATCCAATGTTGTTGCCGATGCATTTCGTAGGGTGTCTATGAGGAGTGTTGCTTATGTTGAGGAAGGGAAGATGGAGTTGGTGGAGATGTTCACCGATTGGCTAGATTGTGAAAAATAGGTCCGAATCATCTTTGATAGTAGATGTTAAGTCAAAATAAGACATTGGTGGAGTTAAAGGATTTAGTGATAGAAAAAAAGTAGAAGTCTTTTCACAAGGGGAAGATGGGGTACTTCACTACCAAGGTCGGTTATGTCTTCCATATGTGGATGGCCTAAAGGGTTTGTTCTTGAACGAGGCTCATAAATCTTCATATTTTATTCACCCCAGTTTGACTAAAATGTACCCAGACTTAAAGGAGATTTATTGGTGGGGTGGCATGAAAAAGGACATAGCAAAGTTAGTGGCTGAATGCCCAAATTGCCAACAAGTCAAGGATGAACACCAAAGGTCGGGCTGCCTAGTACAAGACATTGAAATCCTTTGAAAGTGGGAAGATGTGAATATGGAATTTGTAGTGGGTTTGCCTTGTACTCAGAAAAATCATAACTCGATTTAGGTTATTAATGATAGAATGATGAATTCAGCTCATTTTCTACCAGTCAAAACAATGTATAGTGCCGAGGATTATGCTAAACTGTATATTTGGGAATTGGTAAGGTTGCATAGTGTGCCTTTGTCAATTATTTCGGATTATGGTACCCAATTCACTTTTCATTTTTAGGAATCATTTCAAAGGGGACTTGGAACCAAGGTGAAGCTAAGTACCTCATTCCATCCTCAAACTGATGGGTAAGCCGAGCGGACATTTCAAACACTAGAGGATATGTTACGGGCTTCTGTGTTAGAGTTCAAAGGGAGTTGGGATGACCACCTACCACTTATTAAGTTTGCTTACAAAAATAGCTACCACTCAAGTATTAAGATGGCATCATTCGAGGCTTTGTATGTGATATGATCTCTCTGTTTGGTTAGAAGTGGGTGAGATGGTTGAAGATGTCTCAAAGTTGCCAAAATTCCTATTCCGATATTAGAAGAATGGGTCTTGAGTTTAGTGTGGATGATTGGGTATACTTGTGGGTTTTACCCATGAAGGGTGTAGTTCGGTTTGGTAAAAAGTGAAAGTTGAGCCCTAAGTATGTGGGGCCTTATAGGATCTTGAGACATGTTGCAAAACTTTCTTATGAGTTGGAGTTACCTTTGGAAATGGCTATGGTTCATCTAGTATTCCATATGTCCATGTTGAGGAAGTGCGTAGGTGATCCAAGTTCTATTGTTCCTTTTGAGGTATGAATGATGAAGAAAACTTCACCTATGAAGAGGTCTCGGTTGAAATTTTTGACTGGCGAGTCAAAAGATTGAGGAACAACCAATTTGCATCACTCAAAGTCCTTTATAGAGATCAACAAGTCAAAAGTGCTACATGGGAAGCAGAAGTGGATATGATGAGGTGATACCCTAATCTCTTTCGCTCTACTCAAGCTTAAGGTACTAATTAATTCATACTCAAATTGTTTAAGACCCCTACGTTTTAGTTTTCCTAAAGCTTTATATGCATGCATGTTCATAAAGTGGGTTTGAAAGTAACATTTTATGTTTAAGTATCAAAATCTCCTGGTTTATGCATTTTATGTGTTATTGCATTCATATTGGGTTGCTAGTCCTCTTTCTGTGTCTCTTCTATGTTAGTTGAATATCATTCGAGGACAAATATTTTCCAAGGGGGATATATGGTAAGACCCCGTAAGCTAAAAAGTCAAATTGAAGGAAAACTTTAGAGAATCGGTTGGATTTGAGTTCTACGACTCAACCTACAAGTCATAGAAACACTTATGAGTCATAGAAGTGACTTGTATGTCTCATGTTGAGGCTGGAAATTTACTAAGTGAAGTAACAAGTCCATGAGTCAAGGTTACGACTCATAGAAAGTAAGACGAGTCATAGAAACAACTGGTCAAGGAACATTAGAACTCAGGTGCTGAAGGGAATTTCAGGGGCATGCAGAGCGACTCGAGTATACAACTCATAAGCGAGTTGAAGACTTGTAAGAACGGGTCATAGAGAAACTTCAGAGATTCAGTCCTCTGGGTTTTTTCAGACCCTATAGGATGAGTCCTTTTTACGAATCGTAGAGGGTCTATGATTCATAAGGACTATTCGTAAGGTCAGTTCTGGCAAGTTTTAAGATGGGTATTTTAGTCTTTTTCTACATTTTATCAGTAAAATGCAGTCGTTTGGGACTAAATCTACCCTATCTAATGACCCTAAGCCTTTCTACACCCCTCATTCTCACATTAACTCCCTTACAAAACCCTTTCCTTTCAAGATTTCTCTCAAGGCTCCCTCCATCCCCCATGCTATTTTCTAGGGTTCCTTAAGATCAGGTTCTCTTTTCAATCTCAAGTCCAATTCACCAAGGTATATGGGTCTTTATCCATGGGTTCTTTCACCCATGGAGCCCAAATTCCCTTTCAAACTAAGTCTTTCATTTCAAGTAAGAATGTTTTAGGGTTTACTCTACCTTTAAATTAATAGCATGAATCATGATTAAACCATTGATTATTGGTCTATTTTGATACAATGTGATTTCAAATACATGGATGGATCGATTACAAGTATTTCTCTACGGAGTTCCTTAAAGGTTCTTGAGATTCATGATGGGTTGTTTAAAGCATAATTTTGAATTGATGAATTACACGGTATTTCTTCAGGATTTTAAATAAGTACGTGTTAGAAAGTTGATTTGGCATGAACCCACCTAGTTCATTCTATTTTTCATGAAAGTATGAATTTAAAGTTATAGACTCCATCTAAATGTTTATAAAAGCTAATGACCAAGGTTATGGGAGTCTTTGAATGAAAGAATGAATGTTAGTGGGAGTCTCTCTCACCTAAATTAATGGATTCTTTATGCGAATGGACAATTCTTGCATACTTGAATCACTAAAGGTTTTACGTACTCACTTTTGTTTTTTACCGTATAATAATGTGTCAACGTTATGTTGCATGCCTACATACTTAATACATTCAAAGTACTAACGCATTCTTTTGACTACATGTTATCAGCATGTAGGGACCAGTGTACCTCCTCATTCTTCTCCACATGGCTAGTTGAGATTTATCTTAAATGCTACTTTAGGTGAGTTCCCATGTTTCGAGAATGATACTCATTTATCTTTCTAGCTTATGATGTGTCGAGTCTTTTAGATATTTATTATGACATTTTATTCTATTTTGATTGAGGGTGAGCTAGGGACTTGTCTTAGCCCCCACCAAGTCTAAAGATAGAGGTATTTTTGGACATATATAAGTTGAAGCTTGACTGTTATGGTTTTTATTATAATGTTTCCCATAGTCCCTCTTTCCTCTTATTTTCTGTCGTTTATTTATTGTCATTACCTATGAAAGGCTAAATGAATGCTAAGAGTCTTGGGTGAGGTATCTTTGGGTTCCTCATTCGTCGTGTCACGTCTAGGCCCTAGGCTCTAGTCATGAAAAACTGACATTATTTATTCAAGTTCTTTTTCTTCTTCTTCCGTATCTTGTGGTCTTCCTTTATTTCTTTACTCTGATCTAATCCAATCTCTAAGGCAATCTAAAACATTCATGGAATTACTCTCCTATGAGTGTCGATTATCTCTGATCTGCTACCTTTCATGACTAAATGTGCTCTCTGATGCAAAAGTTGACATTGGAACTTTAGCACATCCCTAGCATGGTTGATAGTACAAGATATTATTTTTGGTTGTTCTTCCACCATTTCAAAGTGCTAACATTATTTTGATAGAACTTTAGGGTCTATCTCAAATAATAACTAAGCTCGTCTTGATTTTCGCTCATTTGTTATATAGGTTGTATTCTTTTTCAAAAAAATAAAGTAGTAACACAATGAGCAGGCATACCTTGTGCCTATCTTTTAAAAGATGATGGCTCGTCAGAAGGACAAGATAGAGGAATAATATGAGTAGGAGTAGCATTATCAAGTAAAGTGACATAATGATTATATAATATTTGAATATGATCAATTGTATCACTAATTGTCATAAACATACTTGGTTCTTCTTTATTTTTAATTTATCAAAAAACTATATATAATCCGAATAAATTAATAAATAGTAACAAATTTCATACACGGATTTAACATAGAATCAATCAAATAAATAGGAGGAATAGCAAAAAATAATTAAAAAATATCAATCATTTCAGCTACAACCTCTTTGTAATCTACTTTAAGTTTATATTCCATAAGCAATAAAGAAAAATCGACTATATAAGCTAAAATATTATAAATAATAGGATAATAAGCATCAAAAAATTCATCAGTACCCACATAAAAAATTTCTTTAAAAATAACATCATTAATTTTAACCCAATTAGATTCTTGCAACATGACTTCGAGAAAATTATAGGAGAACTTTCAAAAATAGTAAAGATTTGAAACATAATTCGGCTCCTTAGCTACAATTTATTTAATTATGTTCTGTAGCTTAATTTCTTTTTCTATGCCAATTTTTGTTTGTATATCTCTATGCATTATACAAATTGGGCTTTCCCGTTTATATATCTCGCTGCATTATACAAATTGGGCTGATATTGTAAATAGTCACTTTCAGATTTTTATATTCACTTCTGGAGTTGATTTAGGGATTTGTATATTCACTTCCAGATTTGATTTAGTGATTTGTATATTTACTTCCAAATTTGTATATGAGGCTCCAAATTTTTATAATAGCAAATTTCATTAAATTATAGCCAATTCGCATAATTTTATAAAACTATAGCTATATTAAATAATATACTAGTAATGTTTATCAATTCACATAATTTTCCCTTCAATTATATGCATATTGATAAAAGTTATAGTTATAGGGGCTCTATAAATATCGCAAGTCTTTAAAAATTCATAAGCAGAATTCCACTTAGTCTCAATTTCTTTAGCTATTAATCTTGGTCTATGTCACGATCCAAGCCTAGGGCCTAGACGCGACATGACAAATAAGACACCCAGAGGTACCTCATCCAAGCCTCTTAACATTCATTTAGATTTTCATAAGCGGAGATAAAAGGGATAATAGGACTAAGGGATTACAACATAGTGTATGAGTAAAAATTGTAAGACCTCGGAAATCTGAAAGGTCCTAAACCAAGGAACAAATGATGAATTCTCAGAAAGTGTAGAAAACTGGAACTAGGAGCTGACTAGGGAAGCCATCACGGGCCGTGGAAAGCATTACGGACTGTGGCAAGCAACCATGGTAGAGATTCAGAGACTCAGACTTGCAGGGGATGAGCCACGATGGAGGACTACGGGCCATGGTGATCACCACATACCGTGAAGCCTTCTGTGGTGACCCTTCCCCAAGACCCTCAAGAAATTTACCAAGGAAAGGTCCATTGGATGACCACCACCAATAATGGAACCCTCCATAGACCGTGGTGTGTCCTCGTGGTTGACACTCTGCAAGTCCACTTGCAGGACCTACACCTTCACGGCTCGTAGTGCCCTTCACGGACTGTGAAATGGCTCCGTTGTGAAACTTCAGAGACTACCCTATAGGCCCTTTCCAAATATTTTCCAAGTCCCTTACCAAGGGACCCCACCACAGACTGTGGTGAGCACCATGGACCGTGAAGGGTCTCCGTGAAGCCAGTTCTAATCAAATTTTAAAAAGGACAGTTTGGTTTTTTCCTGCGTTATAATTCAAAGTGGTGTCGTTTTGAGGTAGAATTCACCCATCTAAAGCCCCTAAACCCTTCCAAGACCTCATTCTACACACTTAGGCTCAATACTTACAAATCCTCTCTTTTCAAGCTCTCCCAAGAATTTCAAGGCAAGATTAGGGTTTCATCTCAAGACCTTAACAAGTCTTCATTAGGTATTTGTTTCCCCCAATGTATGTGGGTTTCATCCATGGTATCTTTCACCCATGGAGCCCTAATATTTTTCCAACTTGATATTTTAAATTCAAAATGATGAATCCTCATGGTCTTTTACATGATGACTCAAAATGCATAGATTATTATATATTTTAAGTTTATTTACATATATTGATGTATATTGACTCTCAATTGGATGAAATGAATGATTTGTTAAAGTTCCTATATGAAGGTGTGAAAGTGGTTTCGGAATATATATGGTGGGCTGTTTAAGATATGGATATTTTGTGGCATTTCCATCACTCTCATGCATGCAAGAATTATTTAAATCATTTCAAGGGTTACAAAATGAACCCACCTAGTTTCCTTATGTTAAAGTGAAGTTGAAATGAAAGCTTTTGACTCCAAATGAGAGTTATTAAGTAAATGTTTATGATAAGGGAGTGTTATGATGAAATGATTGATGCTGAAAGGGCTTCTTAGCCAAAGAATGGTTTCAATGTGAAAGGACAATTCTCGTATTGAATCAAATAAAATGTTTTAATAAGCTATTCCACTGAATGATAATTTGATGATTAAGTTATACAATGCTTATGTTATTATGATATCTAAATATAATTTGTGTGATTGACCTAGTACCGAATATAGCATGTTGATGGGGACTCAACCTAAGGGGTCCTTAAGTAAAGTCTCATGTTGCATTAACTATGCGCTAACATAGGGGCCCTTGTCGGCTATTTAGGCTAGTGGATCCACGATTAGCCATTAAAGTTAAAGTTATAAAAATAATTAAAGTTGATGGAGTCCTATCCATCAAGTAAACTCCCTGTTCCAACGTAAGGGGTTATGTTGGATTCCATGTATTATCTCGCATGGTCTTAATATTGGTTACGGTCATCTACCCACTAAATGAAGGTTTTCATATTCATGCATTCACTTACTAGGGGGTATGCACGAGAATGCTTGTCCTGTGCGTCTTCTGCGCAAGAAGTTCAATGAGTGCATATTTCTTATAAATGTCTTGATGTTCTTCATTATATATTATGCTCACATACTTAGTATATTTAGATTAGTAACGCATACTTTTGCCTACATGATATCACCAAGTAGGGACCGGCATCGCTCCATACTCTCCTCCCCGTAGCTAAGTTTGATCGTTGAAGGCTACCACTTTTGGTGAGTTCCCATGGTTCAGAAACAACACCCCTATTTCCCTTCTAGCATATACTATGTCTAAACTTTGAATTTTCTTTTAGTAATTATTCTTTTATTATGAGGGTGAGCTAGGAACATATCTTAGCCCCCACCAAGTCTTTAAAGTAGAAGGTTCCCTTCATCCCGATATCTCTTTATTTTTCCACTTAATTTGTTTATCATTAACGATGAAAAGCTTAATGAAATGCTAAGAGGCTCGGGTGAGGTATCTTTAGATGCTTTATTCTCCATTTCATGTCTAGGCCCTAGGCTCGAGTCATGACCAAAGCCAATCTTAAACATCATACATTTATGTCCAAGCATATCTATACTAAAAGGTTTGGTGGGGGATAAAACATGTCCCTAGCTCACGCTTATATTAAATGGAACAAGTGCCAAAAAGAAATCCAAAAATCTTTATATAACATAAGCTAGAAAAGAGAAAGGGTATAGTTCCAGAAATATGGGAACTCACTATGGTAGTAGCTTTCAATGATTAAACTAGCCACGATGAGGTGAATGCGGAGAAATGTCAGTCCTTACATGGTGATATCATGTAGGCAAAAGAGTATATGTTAGTACTTTGAATATAATAAATATGTAGGCATGAATGAACATTAAAGAAATATTTGAACATTTTTGTCATATGAAACATAGTGTAATGTATGAATAATCAATGATATAAAATAACACTTGAAACATTAATTTTAGGGGAAGATGACTACATCCGACATTTAAGACTACGTGATCTATAACATGGAATCCAACATAAACCCCTACATTGGCACGGGGAGACAACTTGTCGGGTAGATCTCCATCAACTTTATTCATTTCTTTAAGATTTAGGGCTATTTGTGGATCTACTAGCCTAAACCTACAAGGGCTACTATGTTGGAACATTTTTAATGAGATAAGGGGTTGCTGCTAGGATTCCCTTACTAAATCCCACCTCAATTCCCCATTTGATGCTAATTCAATCCCACAGAATAATCTATATAATAATAACATAGCCATTTACATAGCTTTGGATGTTCAAAACATCACTTGGTAGAATAACTCATTAAAACCTTTCATTTGATAAACACAAGTGAGAATTTTCCTTTCACAAGTGGAATACTGTATTTCATAATCATTTCATCATGTCATAAGACTCCCTTAATCATAAACATTTCCTTTCATAAACTTTCATTTTGGAGTCAAAGCTTTCAACTCAACTTCATTCAGAAAATAGTGAAACTAGGTGGGTTCTATTCATTTAACCTTCAAATCATTGACATCAATGCTAGAATGTATGAGAGTAATGTAATGAATCAATTAAAACATCTCTAAGCAACCCATCAATACACTTTAAATCTCATCGTCAATCCTTCATATAATTTTATTTGATAAATCAACCATTTCAAGGAATTAAGAGTCAATATAAGCCAATATAGGTAAATAAACTTCAAATAGGTAATAATCTATGCATTTGGAATCATAATATAAAAATCCATAAGATTTCACCATTTGAAATTGAATTTCTAAGTTGAGAAAATACTTGGGGACCACGAGAGGAAGAACCCATGAATGAGACCCGCATACCTTGGAAAAATAAATCCAAATGCAAGCTTGAAAATGGGGGCTTGAAGTTCTTGAAATAAAACCCTAACTTTCTTGGTGAAAAGGAAGACCTCGAGAGAAACTTGAGAGGTTAGGGTTTTGAGTTCTTATAATATGACTGAGAAAAAAATGGGTTCGGGAGGGCTTAGGATCCTTTAGATATGGTGAATTCAGTCCTAAAAATGACCTCACTTTGTTGTTTAAACACAAAAAAATATCAAAACACCCATATTAAAACTTGTCGGACTCAGCTTCACAGGTGACCCATCATGGTCTGTGGTGTTCACCACGGCCCATGGAGGTGTCCCATGGTGAATGACTTGGAGGAGGAAATTTTGGGGCCATGAAGATCTCTACGGCCCGTGGTGGTCACTCGTGGTCTTTGCCTTGGAAATTTTTTGAGGCCTCAGGGGAATGGTCACCATGGAGGGAACTACAGTCCGTGGTGCTCAGCACATTCCACGGTCCCTCGCTGTGGTCCCTTCCTTAAAGTGTTGGGTTTCAGAACGTCCACCATGGTATCTCACCACACGGCGTGGTGCATTCCATGGCCCATTATGTCCTTCCGTGATCATCACCTGGTGCCAGTTTTCCGCAATGCTCTAAAATTTTATTCTTTATTCCTTGTATTAGGACCTTCCAACTTTCAGTTTCTTACAATATCTCCCCTTGGGAACATTCATCTTCGAATAAGAATAATTAGCATAGTAAAGGACACAGCACGAGGACTAGCAACCCAATATGAATGCAATAAAACTTGAAATGCATAAAACATGAGATGTTTAGACTTAGCATAAAACATGACTTAAAATCTCAACTTCATGAACATGCATACATATGAATACTTATCATCATATCCACTTCCGTTTCCCATGTAGCACCTTCAACTTGTTGATTCCTCTAAAGGACTTTAACGGATGCAACTTTCTTATTCCTCAATCTCTGGACTTGCCAATCCAAAATTTCAACTAGAACCTCTTCATTGGTCAAGTTTTTTGAACATTCACTAATTCTAATGGGACAGTTGAACTAGCATCACCCACATATTTACTCAACATTAACACATGAAACACCAGATAAACCATAATCATTTCCAAGGAAAACTCCAACTCATAAAAAACTTTGCAAACATGTCTCAAAATCCTATAAGGCCCTACGTACCTAGGGATCAATTTTCCCTTCTTACCAAACTGAATTACACCCTTCATGGGTGAAATCTTCAAGTATACCCAATCATCCACATTAAACACAAGATCCTTTCTTCTAGTATCAGAATAGGACTTTTGATGACTTTGAGCCATCTTCAACTTTTCTCTAATTACTCTCACCTTCTCCAAAGCATCAAGCACTAAATCGGGACCCAACAAGGTCATCTAACATACTTCGAACAAACCAAGCGGTCATCTATATCTTCTTCTATACAAGGCCTCCAACGCTGCCATCTCAATGCTTAAGTTGTAGCTATTATTGTAGGCGAACTCGAAGACCGGTAGATGATCATCCCAACTCCCTTTGAACTCCCAACACACAAGTCCTTACCATATACTCTAGTGTTTGAATCATCCATTTTGCTGCCCATCAGTTTGAGGATAGAATGTGGTACCTAGCTTCACCTTGGTACCAAGTCCCCTTTGAAATGATCTCCAAAAATGAGAAGTGAATTGGGTACCATAATTCAAAATAATTAATAAAGGCATACCATTCAACCTCACCAATTCCCGAATATACAACTTACCATAATCTTCAGCACTATACGATGTCTTGACAGGTAGAAAGTAAGTCAACTTTGTCATTCCATCAACAATCACACAAATTGAGTCATGATGCTTCCGAATATGAGGTAAACCCACTACAAAATCCATATTCACATCTTCCCACTTCCAAGTAGGGATTTTAATGAACTGGGGTAGGCCATCAGTCTTTGATGTTCGGCCTAAACTTGTTGGCAATTTGGACATTCAACCATGAACCTTGCTATATCAGTCTTCATGCCACTCCACCAATAAAGCTCCTTTATATCTCGGCACATTTTTATCGAACCAGGATGAATAAAGTATGAAGAATTATGAGCCTCCTTCAAAATTAAACCCCTTAGTTCATCCACATCTGGAACACATAACCGGCCTTGGTAATGAAGTACCCCATCTGCCCCATGTGAAATGACCTCTACCTTCTTTTCTTTTACCAACCACTTTAACTCTACTAATGTGAGGTCAAGGTCTTATTTTGACTTAACATCTACCACCAAAGATGATTCAGAACCATTATGAACAACCATACCACCAACATCAGAAGCACTTAACTTCACACCTAATTTATCCAACCAGTGAACAACATTTACCAATTCCCTTTTTTCTTCATCAACATAAACCACACTCCCCATAGACACTCTACTAAGTGCATCGGCAACCACATTGGCTTTACCCAGATGATAATGCACACTCGTGTTGTAGTCTTTAAGGAGTTTTAGACACCTCATCTGCCTTAGACTGAGATCCTTTTAAGTGATATTAGAGACTTTTGTGATCGATGAACACATCCACATGTACCACATAGAGGTAATGCTACCAAATCTTTAAAGCAAATACAATAACTGCTAACTCAATATCATGGGTAGGGTAGTTACGTTTGTATACCTTCAATTGGCTAGAAGCATATGCTATAACTTTACCATTTTGCATCAAGACACAACCCAAACCAATCTTTGATTTGCAACAATACACCACGAACCCTTCTAATCCTTCCGGTAGAGTGAAATTAGGAGTGGTGGTAAGTCAATCTTTTAAAGTTTGGAAACTCCTCTCACACTCATCCGTCCATAGGAAGTTTTCCTTCTTTTGAGTCAACTTTGTCATAGGAGATGAAATAAAAGAGAACCCTTCAATGAACCTTCTATAATACCCAGCTGAACCCAAAAAGCTCTGAATTTCCGAAGAAGAAAATTGTCACGACCCAATTCCTTAGGTTATGATGGCATCTATTATAACCCTCTAGTAGGTAAGCCAACCCGTCAATCCAGAACTTCAAGTAATAGGTTTAAGGGCAGAAACTAAATAAGAGTATCGAATTATAAAAGTAAAAAAATGAATAAGCAAAAGTAAACCAAAACATGTTTTAAACAACTAAAGATCCCTCCTAGAACTTGAAAGTCACAAGTACAGAGCTGCTATAAAATAAAATACAAGTACATGTCCCGAAAGTGGACCGAAAATATCTATAACAACTGGCTAGTCTCAGAAGGGAAAAGACAGGCAATACATGCTGAAGGAGACATGAATGATCCAAAAATACCAAGTACTCACCTTAGTCTCCGAAGTTGACTACATCAGGCTCAATTTATCCACGGAGATAGCTGGTGCTCGGTCCTACATCACAAAAGTAGATGCAGAGTATAGTATGAGTACAAAGACAATAGGTACCCAGTAGGCATCATATGCCGACTGAGCATAAAAGGTAAAAATAATATGAAAAAGAAGAATAGCCTAAATAGGAGTCAACATAAGCATCAAAAGGGGAAAGAGTACTACCTATGAGAACTACAACTAACTATACCCAACTGGGCCCTCATAAGCCCAGTCGGGACACTCGTGCGCAAGTTAAATAAAAACTCGAACTAACCCCATAAGCCCACCAAGTATACATAATAGCTATAACTACCAAGGCTAGGAACCAAGAATCTGCAATGTTAGGAGACAAAGTACTATATCATTTCCAAACCCAGAATCTCTAAGAGTCAATCGATTAGTGGTAACTTAGGGGTCTAGGCTAGGACTAGGACCCAGATGCTCACCCGAATGTACAAAGTGGCCAAGGCCGGGATTGGGTACCCGGATGCTTGCTATAATACATAAGTATGGTCGAGGCTAGGAATGGGTACCTGGATGCTCGTCGTAATACATCGTTATGATCAAGGCCGAAACTGGGTACCCGAATGCTCGTCATACTAGCAAGTCTGTAGAGGCAGGGGTTGAGAACCCGAATGCTCCCCAATAATTCAGAATAGAGGCCGAGACTTGATACCTGGATGCTCACAGATAATTTATCCCATGATGATAAACATTCTACTCCCCAACTAGAATACAATAGTACCAAAAATATCTTTTCCCAAATGAGTCAACCTCTATTCCGCCAAAGCTGGAACCGTAACCAAAGTCAATGATCATGAAATCTAATATTGTCGACGCATCACAAAAGTCACAATTGTATCGATTTATGGATGAAGATATTTTTAAGAGCAAGGGTAATGCCTAACTAAGGCCAAACTACCAGGCACTAGCCCGCTACACCATCCTATAAGGATCTAAGTCCACCGGAGCGATGTTGGGATATCTAAAGCAAGTTTACATCCTATACTAAGGCCAACATACCCCACAATATCAACAACATGATTATTCAACTCTCCTTATAATACTAACAAATAACGACAAGTTATACATGCTTCTAAATATCCAAAAACCCGATATTAAGCCTAAAGCATGATTTCTAACACCTAAGATATACAATCAAACTACCCAACCCAAATTCCAACAATTTTAACATGCTTTCACATATTCCAGCTTAATCTAAAGAAAGGTAAAATTGTAGCCTACCTGTAGGCTAAATACGCGGGCTCCAAATCACTATGCTGGAGCTTTTTCCTTCCGAACTACCTCAGAATGTTTCCAAACTGTCAAAAATAGAACCACGACATCAATACGGTCGTTTAGTCACTAATTTTATAATTTTTGGAGATGGACTAATTTTGGAGTCTAAAATGGAAAATATGGGACCCACATACGATATTCTGAATTTGACCCTCAAAATAGGTTCTAAATGTCATCCTAAGCACACAAATTAGATTTATAATACAATTTGGAGTGGGAAATTATGCAAGATGATCAAACAATCAATTCCCACATTTTCAAACTATGAAAACAAATAAGGCAGCCTCTTTACGCATCAATTTCTCAAACATGAAACTCTTCCAATCAAAACAAATTATACCATGAAGTTCCTTGTGAAAAACCCCACAATCTAGCCTCAAGAATCACTCAAAACAGAGTTGTATTGATCAAGATACACTCTTCCAAAATTCAACAAAATTTGATTCCGAAAAACACTAAATCTGCAGCTAAATTTCGATTTTTTACCTCAAAAGATGTGGCAAAATAAGGTTCCAACACCTCCATGATGTTCTCCTCAAAATTCCATGCAAGATACCCTCTGGAATCACCTAAATCAGAGTCCAAATGAACAAGAACCAACCCCTCAAAGATCAACAAAATTCTAACTCGGAAATGTAATAACTAGCGGCTAAATTTGAAGTTTTAACTCAAACAAAGCCTCCCCTCACGATTACAATCTCCCCAATAGATTCCCCACGAAAAACTCTTGAATTTAGACCCTTGAATCATCAAAATTGGGTATATATAGATCAAGAAATAAATTCTCAAAATTTTTCAAAAATTAATTCTGAAAATAGTAAGGGCAGCTGCTAAAATGCGAATTTACCTCAAACAAAGAGTACCCAGCAATTCCCAAGAGCTCCAATGCGTAGCCATGAACTTTCCGAACACACTAGGCTTTGAATCACCCAAAATGGAGCTCTAGAACTCAAGTTATGGGGTTTTAAAGTTGAGACCAAACCCAAAAATGTCTTGCTATTGCTGCTGCTATGCTGCTGTTGATTTTGGGTTTTTCCAAAATCTCCAACGGGGTACTCGGGATTCGCTCGGAATCCAATAAAAATAAATTAGATATACTAACCCACTAAAATCGATGTTCCGGACTCAATGGTGCATTCAGAATTTCCATATGAGATTATTTTAATAAAAAGTGGGTCCCACACCCAAGAGACATTTTAAGCAATATTCTATAATGGGCCTCGATATTAGTCCGGAAGCCTTGAAAAGTGAACGAAGGGTTATTGTAGACCAAAATCAACATTCCGGAACTAACCGCGCTGTCAGAGTTTTCATTCGAGCGCATTTTCCAAGAATGTTGACCAAAGTCAACCATAGACTAAGTTTCAAAGTCAAAAGCGTCAAATGGCCCCAAACTCATATCGATTGCCTCGATAGTCATTCCAACAGTGCTACTAGCCTAATTTGGTCATTCTAGAGCTGATGGAACCATCAGAATTTGAATTCGAGATATCGTTGACTCAAAACTCGAAAAGTCACAACTAAAAACCAACTTAGGCCTTCAAAATACCAAAACGGATTCGGGATCTCTACAAATTCAACCAACACTTCTTCTAGACCAAAACCATCTCCCGAATCCAATGGAGTCGTCGGAATTCCATTCCATCGGAACTCCAAAAGTTGACCAAAGTCAAACCTTGGCTTAAAGTTTCTCAAATTCTCAACTCAAGGCCTCAAATATTCGTTACAACTCCAAAACTGATTCTGTAAAGTCTCCTAATCCTATTTCAAATTTTGGAGCTGCTGGAATCGACAGAATTTCATTCTGAGACCCGTAGCTCTAATTGACCCCATATACCACTTTTTAATATTTAAAGCTTATGAAACTCAAAATTTCTAAGGACTTAACTTTTCATGGGATTTTCTAAAAATCAACACCCGGTAACAATTAGAAATGACTCGGGGCATCTAAAGGGAGAGGTAAAATGGTAATTTTACAAAAAGTCCAAAACAATGACCTTCAGGGTCATTACAACATCCACTACTAAAAGAACTTTCGTCCGCAAAAGTAAGGATAAGAGTACACCTGGAGGGTCAAATAAGCTGGGGAACTGCTCCCGCATCTCCTGATCGGTCTCTCATGTAGCATCCATGATCGGACGATGGCGCCACTGGACCTTAATCACAGGGATGGACTTAGAACGAAGCTGGCTAGAATAGCAACTGGCTCCTCAACAAAAGTCAGCTGATCATCCAATTCAACAGATTCATACTGAAGCATGTGAGACTCATCGGGAATGTACCGTCAAAGCATAGAAATATGAAAAACAGGGTGTATAACTGAAAATGTTGATGGCAAATCCAACTCATAAGAAACCTCTCCAACTCTCCTCAGAATCTTAAACGGCTCGATATACCTGGGGCTAATCTTACCCCACCTGCCGAATCTCATCATGCCCTTCAAGGGCGACACCTACAAGAACACCTGATCTCCCACCTTGAAGCACAAGGGCCGACACCTACGATCAGCATAACTCTGGTTCCTACTCTGATTTGTCCTTAACCTCTCCTGAATAACCCAAACTCTGGATATGGCATCCCAAAGTAAATTGGTACTGTGTGGCCTGGTTCTGAAGACTCAAACCAACCAACCAGAGTACAACAACGCCTACCATAAAAGGCTTCAAATGGGGCCAGCTGAATACTAGAGTGGTAGCTGTTGTTGTATTCAAACTCTGCCAAAGCTAAGTACTGCTCCCAATGACCCTTGAACTCTAATACACAAGCTCACAACATATCCTCCAGAACCTAAATAGTACGCTCTGACTGACTATTGGTTTGTGGATAAAATGTTATACTAAGATCAACCCGGGTGCCCAACTCTCTCTGAAAGGCCCTGCAGAAACTGGAAGTAAATTCAGATCCCTTGTCTGATATAATGGATATCGGTACCCTATGCATATGGACCACCTCCTGTATATAGATTTGAGCTAGACGATGTGTAGTTAAAGTGGACCATACCGACAAAAAATGCACTGACTTGGTCAATCGATCAACGATGACCCAAATACCATCATTACCTCTAGATGATTGAGGCAATCCCATTACGAAGTCCATGGTAATTCATTCTATTTCCACTCGGGAATGGGTAATCTCTAAAAGACTCCACCAGGCCTCTGATGCTCCGCCTTAACCTGCTGGCAACTTAAACAATGGGATACATACTCAGCTATATCTTTCTTCATACCACTCCACCAGTAATGCTGTCTCAAATCCCGATACATCTTTGCGGTGCTCAGATGGATAGAATATTTGGAATCGTTGGCCTCGTGAAGGATCAACTGAATGAAGTCTCCAACTCTAGGAACACAAAGGCGACCATCGAACCATAGTATGCCATCTAAATCTATAGAAGACTGGCCACCCTCGCCTCGCAATACTAATTCTTAAAGCTCTACCAATGCTCCATCCTCAAACTACCGGCCATGAATCTATTCCAGTAGAGATGATCAAGCTCCCAAGAAAGCCAAAATTGGTCCAGAATCTGAGATTTCCAACCTGACCATCCGATTAGTGAAATACTGGATACCCAAGGCTAGGGGTCGCTTCACAGCAGATAAGTAAGCTAAACTACCTATACTCCCCATCTTCCGGCTCAAGGCATCCGGTACTACATTCTCCTTGCCCGGGTGGTAAAAAATAGAGATGGCATAATCGGCCAGTAGGTCAATCCAATGCCGCTATCTAGAATTAAGATCTTTTTGACTCATAATGTATTGTAAGCTACAGTGATCTGTATATATCTTGCAATGGACTCCGTATAAGTAGTGCCTCCACATCTTAAGCACAAAAACTACCACCGCCAGTTCCAAGTCATGGGTGGGGTAGTTGTGCTCATGCACTCTCAACTATCTAGAAGAATAAGCAATAACTCGACCATGCTATATCAGTACACACCAAAGACCTACACAAGAAGCGTTACAATATACTAAAGAGATCTCTCCCTCAACTAGTAGAGTCAGAACAGGAGCGGTGGTAAGCAACTCCTTAAGCTTTCGAAAGCTCGACTCACACTCCTCGGACCACACAAAAGGAACATCTTGATGGGTCAAATGGGTCAATAGGGCTACAATGGTAGAGAAACCCTCAATGAATTGTCTATAATACCAGTCAATCTAATGAAACTCCAAATCTCCATAACAGATATGGGCCGAGCCCAACCTGATACCCTCTCTAGACACCACATGTCCCATAAATGACACAGACTCCAACCAAAACTCGCATTTTGAGAATTTAGCATAAAGCTGCTGATCTCTTAAAGTTTGGAGCACAACCCTCAAGTGCTGCTCGTACTCCTCCCTACTCCGCGAGTATACATATATGTCATCGATGAATACAATCACAAAGGAGTCAAGATAAGGTCTGAATACTCGAGTCATAAGGTCCATAAAAGCTGTGGGGCATTGGTAAGCCCAAAAGACATCAAAAGAAACTCATAGTGGCCATAGCGAGTCTGAAAAGCAGTCTTAGGAATGTCGGCTGCTCTAATCCACAACTGATGGTAGCCAGACCTCAAGTCAATATTAGAAAACACGATCGCATCTTGAAGCTGATCGAATAAAATCATCGATACGAGGCATGAGGTAATGATTTGTCACTGTCACCTTGTTCAGCTGCCTGTAATCAACACACATCTCCATAGTCCCATCCTTCTTCTTAACAAATAAGATGGGCGCACCCCACGGCGACATACTAGGGCGAATAAATCCCTTACCTAGAAGATCCTCAAGCTACACGCTGAGCTTCTTGAGCTCTACAGGGGCCATACGATAAGGTGGTATAGAAATAGGCTTAGTTCCCGGCTCCAAATCTATGGCAAAGTCAATATCTTTCTCTTGGGGTTGACCAGTTAGGTCAGTAGGGAAGACATTAGTATACTCCCTAACCACAGAAACTGAATCAATAGTAGGGGCCTTGCTGGACACATCATGGACATATGCTAAGTACGCCAAGCACCCAGACATAACAAGCCATCAGGCCCGTATAAAGTATATGATCCTAGTCAGTAAGCGACTATAAACACCCTGCCACAAGACCGGGGGAATACCAGGCATGGCTAATGTAAAGTTATTGGCATAATAGTCCAAAACCGCATGATAAGGGGATAGCCAATCAATGCCCAGAATAACATTGAAGTCTAGCATATCAAGTAAAATAAGATCTTCCCGAGTCTCATGCCCCTGAATAGTCACCGCATAGGATCAACAAACCCGATCCACTACTAAAGAATCCCCTGCCGAGGTCGAAACATGTAACAGGACCTCAAGTGACTCATAAGGAATACCCAAATGTAGAGAAAAATATATAGACACATAGGAATACATGGAACCTGGATCAAATAAAGCTAAAGCAGTCTGCTGAAAAATATGGATAGTACCCGTGATAATATCATTTGATGCCTCAGCCTTTGCCCTCACTGGAGCATCATAGAAGTGGCCTTCTCGGCCTCCCTCACGAACATTCACCCTACCACCTGACCTGCCTCCCTAAGAAGCTCCCTAAATACCCTACTGACCATCGCCGCGGCTGTGACCCTGATCTATACCTCCTGGTGGAGGTGGTGCTACTACCAAATGTCTAGCCCAGTTGGGACACTCCCTATCCCAGTGCTCCAGTGAGCCATAATCGAAACATCCTGAAGCTTAGCGACCTTTGATAACTCATCCGCGGTAGGAAGAAAGTGGACCTAATCCCCTCAAGCTCTGCCCTGAAGTGGAACCCCCCAAATGGGGCTGACTACCCTCAACTGCTGGTAAGGCATCCTGAATCGGCCGGCTGGACTGACCCTGCTGGTATCTATCCTATTGGAATTGTTGGTGGGGCCTATCATAACTATCATGGACTTTAAAATAGGACCCACTGAAGCTACCCTGATGCCTGGGTCTCTTATCGCTACCCTCTTGGGCTTGGCGATGAATAATTTCGATCATGTGGGAATGATCCACCACAGCCAGAAAAGAACATCCCGTAGAAACAAGGTGCCCGGTCTCTAACCTCAGGTAAGGTCTTAATTCACACACAAAACATCATACCCACTCCTCCTTAGTAGGTAGAATAATAGTGGCATGTTGGGAAAGCTGATGAAATCTAGCCTCATACTCTGCAATCATCATGTGGCCCTACTCCAACCAAGTAAACTGATCTTGAAGTCGGTCCCGAACACTCCTAGGGATGTATCGAGCCAAGTAAGCCTCTACGAACTAGGTCCATGTCAATGGTGGTGCCCCAGCTGGTCTGGACTGCAAATAAGACTGCCACCGCTGTCTGGCTGCCCCTCTGAACTGGTGAACAGTGAAGTTGGCACCTCTGGACTCTACAAGACCTAAGGAATGGATCTTTTCTTGATAGGTAGTCAAGAACTCCATGGCATCCTCACCAGTAGCTCCAGAAAATATCAAAGGCGATAGCCTCTAAAATACCTCTAATATCTTCTGATACTGCAATAACATCATACCCTCTGGAACTGCTGGCAGAGGTACAATAATTGGTGGAGGCAGTTGAACCTCAGGTGCTGGCTGAACGGGCGAATCCCGCAGTACTGGTATGCTCGATACTAGGGTCGGTGCCTGTGGTATAACTCCAATAGCCATGAGGAGCTGCACAATCATTGCGTGTAGTGCTGGGGTCATACATGGTGCAGCTAGAGGCTATGTTAGTGGTAGTGGTCCCTCTGGCGGAGTAGGAATAGGAGAATCCTGATGCTTCTCTACCAGCTCCGGCTCTATCTCTGAGTCGGGAGCTAGTACTGCTCCCCTACCTGTCCCACGAGGATGACCTCTAGGCATGCCAGGACTTGGTGTGTTATCACAACCGGTGTTACCTCACATACGAACAATTCATGCGAAAGAGTGGAACAAATGAGATTTCATGAAATCAATAAGACACAACACTACACGAAATGATACAACATAGAGAATGTTCCTAATGACATCGTGTAGCCTCCTGAAGATATGTTACGGACGTCTCTGCACCCATCCGCGAGACTCTACAAGACGTTAGCTCTGTACAAGTAAAACCAATGAACCTGGGGCTCTGATACCAACTTGTCATGACCCAATTTCTTAGGTAATGATGGCACCTACTATAACCCTCTAGTAGGTAAGCCAACCCATCAACCTGGAACTTCAAGTAATGGGTTTGAGGGCAGAAACTAAATAAGAGTATCAAATTATAAAAGTAAATAGAATGAATAAGCGGAAGTAAACCAAAACATATTTTAAACAACTAAAGATCCCTCCCAGAACCTGGTAGTCACAAGTACAGAGCTGCTACAAAATAAAATACGAGTACAAGTCCCAAAAGTGGACCGAAAATATATATAATAATTGCCTAATCTCAGAAGGCAAAATACGGGCCATTCATGCTGAATGAGACAGGAATGATCCAAAAACTCCAAGTACTCACCCTAGTCTCTGAAGTTGACTGTAATAGGCTCGATTTATCCATGGTGATAACTGGTGCTCGGTCCTGCATCACGAAAGTAGATGCCGAGTGTAGTATGAGTACCAAGACAACAGGTACCCAGTAGGCATCATTGGCCGACTGAGAAGAAAAGGTAAAAATAATATGAAAAAGAAGAATAGCCTAAATAGGAGTTAACATAAGCATCAAAAGGGGAAAGAGTTGTCACGACCCAACCCCGTAGGCCGCGACTAGGGTCCGACCTGGACCCTCGTATACATACCTATTAGCTATACTTAAGTTGAATCATGTGTGATGTGATACTATACATAAAAACCTCAATGGTTTAAAATTTTTTCATAAACCTGTAGCCTCATTTACCTGTATCATAACAGGAAGGGCACGCGAGCCGACGAGGCTTCCATCCTACAAAAACATTTGCAATACGTCATATGAGAAAAACTGAAATAAACTTACTAATAACTCACATACACATGTCTACAGACCTCTAAGAGTAATAACTACATCATATGGTAGGACACGTCCCCCACCGTACCTCTGAACAAACAAATATGTACATCAAATGACCAGTATCAGAAATTAGGCTCCAGAATAGTGGACCACTTCTAACATAGCTGAGGGAACTCCTAAGCTGACAGATCTCCAAAATGAACATTTGTACCTGCGAGCATAAAATGAAACCCCCCGAGAAAAGGAAGGTTAGTATGATATATGTACTGAGTATGTAAAACATAACATATCATAACTGATAACATAATTGAAATAGAGATGCAGGGGACAAGTATAACAATTAACAAATTACTGTACCTGCATCTTAGGACACGTAATCATATACATCATCACATGCTGTGCCCAACCCTTTAGTGAACTCAGTTTCATAATCATTTCCTCATATTCACATATCATCATATCATCATGTATTTTATTTCATCATATCATCGTACACGCCATCATTTTATCGTATAAGGTATAATCTTATCATGTATGTCATCATATTACATCCGATTCACTACGGGGCTTAGGGTCACAAATGTATCACTCTAATCTCATATACATGCCTACATAAAGTATACAGCCCTTTAGTGAGGGACTCGGTGAATGGAGTAGTGTATGTCTATAGCGTACCATAATAATATGCATACTGTATTCGGCCCTCTAAGGAGGGACTCGGTGTTCCTTCCTTATTTTGCCATATAAACCATCATATTACAGCCGGCCTGGGACTCGGTGAATAATCATATCATCATAACATATAACATATATCACACCTCACGTACGGCATCATGTCCTCATGAGTGGAACTATATACATCCGCCTGGGATGTGGTGAAAGAAGTAGTAAAACTGTGCACGATAACGTTCCCATCCCATCATGGGACTCGAGGAAGGATGGGTTACAGTATGCACGATTAGAGTAGTGAGAAAACATACGCAACTAAGTCATTATTTGAGACTCGATGAAATAGTCAAGTGAATCATCACCTAAAGACCAAGGGAGTAATTATCCAAGATACCCCTTTAGAAGTCATTAGGGCTTACATCAGTTGGGGCTTCAGGGATCATAGACATGCATCAAGATAATACCACAAAATTTTTGTAATCAGAAATATAGACTATGCAATCAGAAACATAATTTATCTAGTAAAAGACTCAACTTATACAATCAGACGCATTTATCATTTCAGAGACTTTAAAAGAGGAGATGGTACCTTTACTTACTATTCATTATATAGCAGGCTCGAGAATAGTGTTTTGACTACTTTCAGACTCTTAATGTTCAGAAGTGACTACAAGTCACGAGTTACACTCAGAGCTCATAAATGGAATTACCTCTAAACCCATATCATATATCATTTTACTTAAAATTAAGTCATGCTAAAGGAAAGAAGAGATAGGCTTTACATGTACTACTTTTCATCACATAGAAGACTTAAAGGCAATAACCCAGCTATTGCAGGAGTTCTAACATCAAAAAGTAAATGAGAGTTTCGACTTATATTCAGGGCTTTATGAAAAGATTGAATCTCAAATATCACATACATATCATTCATAACTTACATCTAATACATGCCAAAATAAAATAAAGATAGCTCTACATACTTATTCCAAAAACACGCCAAAAGAAGGCTTCACATACCCCGTATGGACTTCTCTTAATCACGTCCACGATATCATCCTCCAAACCTATTTAACATGGAAGCAAGGCGAGTATCAAAAACCTTAAACTTTTCAGCGCCTTCGGTTGCACCTTAGTATTCACATAACTCATTTCCTCGCTCGCCCCTTCGACTAGTTCCTTAACTTGTTTAAAGAGTTACCGGAAATTGGGCAGCATCTCCTCTATAATATGCCCTATCCGAATTCCCAATTACATACCTAATTACTACAGACAACCAACAGCAACAACCTGCAGCTCATATACAAGTAAAACATCGCAACATTACACAATATAAACTCCACCCAACTTGCTGAAAATTGTAATACCAAAATAGGGTTTCTAGTTTTTGTTTCGCAAAACCTTTTATTATATGAAATGAGAGGTCGTGTGGCTGCAACCAGAAGCACCCACACCCCTTTTAAAATACATTTAGTCCCTGAAACACATCACCACACACCTGAAGCATTACCCCACACGCACAACACCCCATTTCGACTACAATTTAACTACGACGACTTCACTTTCGATTGATTCTATTGTCGAGCATTTCCACAACCTTTTTTATACTTCCAGCAGTATAAAAGGTATATAATACCCTACATACCAACCCCATAAAGTCCAAATTTAAAGGAGAAGTCTTACCTTACCCGAAATTAGCTAAAACTCGCCAAAACTCTCCTCGGAACTTCTCTAGTTGCGCTGAAACTGTGTGGACTGTTTGCTGTCCGTTTTGGCTTCAACAAGTCATGAATTTATACTTATAATACCTCCATATCATCATGGTATATGATGTATAATTAATTTACGGAATGAAATTGGGACTTACCTATGTTTTTCCTCATAGCCGCCACACTTTTCTCTCGAAGTTTAGGGTTTGTTTTCTTTGTTTTGCTGCAGATTTAGGTGCAGGAACTGAAGTATATGTTACATATACATATATATATGTGGTCCCAAGAGGTGACACATGTCATACCCTAAGGGGGACACTTGTCTTTCCCCTATTGGGCCACCATATCCATGCATTGAAGGAGGGGCTGCCATGTGGCAGTGGAGCCCACCTCCCCTAAGCAGGTGGGTGACCTGCTTGACCCCAAGCAGGTGGGTGACCTGCTTTCTTGAGGTGCTGCCACGTGTCACTCCTCCATTGGCTGCCATGTGTCGTCCTTTCCCCTTCCTCATGGGTTCGTAATCTCATTTTATTTTAGGAGCCTATGTAATTCATGCTATGTAAGCTTAGTATGTCCTCAAGTAGCTCAAGTATGTAATACCTCTAAGTTGGTAGATTACGTAGGTAAATCGAGTCCTATGACTAATTATTTGGCCTCCAATTCCTTCCGGATTCTTATGACTCTATTTCCAACCTTCTCTACTATGGGGTAACACATTCTCCCTTCCTTAGAGTCATTTGATAGTGTCATAGCTTATCTGGCTCGCATGATAATGTCTAAGGAACTTAAGAGACATTCCAAGCTCGAGAGTATGGGGTGTAACATCCTTCCCCCTTTAGAACATTCATCCCCGAATGTTGAATACAACTTCCCTTATGACTTTATACAAATTGTAGGGAGATTCCTTTCTATTGTGATAACATACATTTTCATTCAAGTAATTAATATACGATTTCCAAGAGTGGGGGTTACCCGTAGACATCGGGAATAGGTACGGATACCTGTGGTTCATGTCTTCTTTAGCTTCCCAAGTTACTTATTCACAATTTTTATTCTGCCATAGCACCTTGATAACAGCTACGTCCTTAGTTCGCAACCTTTTTAATCTACCGATCCAAGATGGCAATAGGTTGCCCCTCATAGGATAACTTTCTTTTCATGTGGACCTCACCCACGAAGAATATTCTGGGGGGTCGCTGATATATTCACGGAGTATTGATCTGTGAAAACTGAATGTATTGCTTCTAATCGGACAGTAGGTCCCACTCATAGGCAGCTTTATATATCATAACCCATATAAACTTATACTTCCATAGAGTACGAGATCAGTTTGCACTATAACCTACCATAATTGCCTTCCATTTCCAAGTCGGGATTCCCATCCCCCGTAATAGGCTATCAAGCCTCTGATGCTCCACTTCATTTAAGCTATTATAAAACTCCTCTCAATCCAACTTGTAACACTTTAGGTATGCTATCCAACTCCTCTTTTTTCCAGTTTTATTACCATATATTATATACACAAATGTGTGTAGGTACTTAGAGAAATTCAGAAAATTCCTTAGCGTCGCTATACTAGCGGCTCACCTCCTTCAATCGAGGTCAAGGATCCGCCATGGATTTTGTCCTTAATACTAATTATAGCTTAATAGTTCTGCCTCGAACCCTTTTACACTTTCCTTGAATAGATTCTAAGTATGGCAATCACATTGCTATTACTGATTTCTTTTTATCGCGTAATCACTTGATCTTACTCTTAGTATGACAATGCTCGTAGGCTACACAATTATTCTTATGCCATTTACATGAGGTGCGTTCCAATTTAGTCATAATCTTTTCTGCTCTTGGCTTACTCTGTTCTATATGTGTCATTGCACTAATATGCACTTATAATATCTTTTTATCATTCGTGTTTTGTTGCCTTTTTCACTTTCTAGGGGGTCACCCATCCTAGTGCTACTCTCACCCAAGAACTCTTAACTTAGGAGTTTTGACGGAATCTGGTGCATTAGTGCGGGTATGATCGCGTCCATCCCTTATGGGGTATCGTTTAAAGTTTAAGCGTTCCCATTTATATACGATAGTGTCAGTTGATTTTCTCTTACGCTTGTACTTCTCTTGTCCACTTTCCCCCTTTTAGGTTGTACCCATATCATCCTTCGTTTAGTTTCAACTATTCATACACGAATGATTCTACTCCAACATATTTAACATGCCGCATCATATCTACATTTTCTGTTAAATCATAAATACGTTAGGTTGCCTTTATAGGAAACCCTAGCACAACCATAGGGTGCTTTAGTATTCGCAATGTATCGTATAAAATTCCATCTAATGGTTGATACTCGGGTAATATCTATAATGTAGCAGTGCATTCAAAGACATATTCCAATCATCCAAATCAGTAATTAGCACGGCTCGTAATTGGTTCAAATTCTCCACTCGAGAGTACTTATACTTTGATGATTCATGTTTCAAGCTCTGTCATTATACTAACCTTATTCCAGTGGATACCACTTATTCTTCTAATAAACTCGTAATGTAGCAGTTGTTCTGCAAATCGACATTCTCTCTCCTTGCAGGATCTCATTAATCATCAAGGTGGAGTCACGTATACACAATACTTCTTTATGCCTCCTGAACTTTCATCTTTGTCATGTGCTTAAGGCTCACTTCAAATCCTACTTATAACCATATTAACTTCGTTGTAGTAGGGGCCTTATCTTTTTACCTTTTTATCGTACTATACTTTCAATTCATAACTGTGTATTTCCCTTTTTATTCTATACTCACACTTAATTAATAACATCTATCTTGAGTGCCTCTATTAGAACTTCTCTATTATTCTTCCAGCTCATATCCATTTTTGGTTGGGCACAAGGAATTCCATATTACTCTTTATTTCCTTGCACTAGCTATCCTTTTCGTCATCACACAACCTTTATTCGAAACTTTCCTTACAGAACTTGATAAATCTTTCTTATTTGTTCCATAGCTTGCTTTTCCATTTCACACCTATCTTTACATTCCATTTGCATGGACCACGTCATACCTTCTAGTTATTTCCTTACTAAGCTTTACTTATTCTCATAACGGTTTTTGTTATATTCACCCGGTACCCTATTCGCATTCAGTCCCATAGTATAACACCGCTTGACTTTCTTCATGAGTCTTACTATGGGCTACTTACCCTTCTTAGTTAGTATTATCCTTAATGTTTCACAAGCTGTCTTATTAACATTTCATATCCATCACAATTCTTTATCCCTCGTACTCTTGTCTTAATCATACTATTACTTCCTTTAACTATAACTTGTCATAGTTTATCCCTATTTATCAATTCAGGCGATGCCTTACTATATCATTTTATCCCGATCTATCAGTCCTCTTCGAGTCATCTTCTTTGGCTTATAGGTCCTTTCTAACTTTGTTTTACTATACCAGTATCGACCTCGTAGTTTCTATTGCCATTAACTTAGCAATTAACTTATTTTTCGAGGTCATCCATACTCATTAAGTCAAATCTCATCATTGTTACAAGCACAACCTTTCAAGGCATACTACAGCCCTGTATCTCATTCTCTTCTTATTTCTAGGAAAATTTGGGCAGAGTTTCCTCTGTATTTCTTACTACCTCAATACCTACACGCAGAAAAACCCAACAGTACCTCACAAGGCACACATATATATATTTGTATTGTATCATATCACAGCCACACAGGGCACCCACTATTAGCGGTATGAAAATGGACTCACCTCATATGTCCACTCAAACTGCACCTATTGCACTTTCCTGTATATTGTTTCTTTCATTTTTCAACTTTATATATCAATCGTATTGCAACACCTTACCTGACATAGGTCCTTCATGCCTTTACTTACCTGTGTGCTTTATAACTTCCAATATCATCAGTCACTTTCTTCAATCTATGCGGTCCTTCTACAGAAGTCAAAGGTTAGTATGAGGAATTTCATTCCCTATGACTCGGCTCTATCATACGATCTTAGATATGAAATAAAGTAACATCCTACATGTCCTGTAGCCTCCTGTCTATAGATGTGGTGCACAACATACTGATAAACAGGACTCTACCAGACATAATTTGTAAATACTCCAAGGATGAAGTGCTCTGATAACACTTCTATCATGACCCAACCCCGTAGGCTGCGACTGGGGTCCGACCTGGACCCCCGTATACGTACCTATTAGCTACACTTAAGTTGAACCGTGTGTGATTTAATACTATACATAAAAACCTCAATGGTTTAATTTTTTTCATAAACCTGTAGCCTCATTTACCTGTATCATAATAGGAAGGGGCACACGAGTCGACGAGGCTGCCATCCTACAACAACATTTGCAATACGTTATATGATCACAGCTAAAATAAACTTACCAATAACGCATATACACATGTCTACAGAACTCTAAAAGTAATAACCGCATCATATAGTCGGACAGGCCCCCCATCATACTACTGAATAAATAAATATGTACATCAAATGACCAATATCATAAATTAGGCTCCAGAATAGTGGACCACTTCCAACATAGCTGAGAGGAACTCCTAAGCTGCGGATCTCCAAAATGAACATCTGTACCTGCGGGCATAAAATGCAGTCCCCCGAGAAAAGGGGGGTTAGTACGATATATGTACTGAGTATGTAAAACATAACACATCATAACAGAGACCATAAGTGAAATAGGGATGTAGGGGAAAAGTATAATAATTAACAAATTTTTGTACCTTTCTTAGGATACATAATCATATACATCATCACATGTTGTGCCCAACCATCTAGTGAACTCAGTTTCATAATCATTTCCTTATATTCACATGTCATCATACCATCATGCATTTTATTTCATCATATCATCATATACGATATCATATCATCGTAAATTGTATAATCTTATCATGTATGTCATCGTATTACATCTAGTTCACTAGGGGGATCGGGGTCACAAATGTATCACTCTAATCTCATATGCATGCCTACATAAAGTATCCGGCCCTTTAGTGAGGGACTCGGTCAATGGAGTGGTGTACGTCTATAGCGTACCATCATAATATACATATTGTATCCGGCCCTCTAAGGAGGGACTCGGTGTTCCTTCCTTATTTCACCCATATACCATCATATTAAAGCCGGCTTGGGACTCGGTAAATGATTCTATCATCATAACATATAAAATATATCACACCACACGTACGGAATCGTCTCCTCATGCGTGGAACTGTACATATCCAGCCTGGGATATGGTGAAAGAAGTAGTAAAACTGTGCACGATAATGTTCCCGGCCCATTATGAGACTCGAGGAAGGATGGGTTATAGTATGCACGAGTAGAGTAGTGAGAAACCATATGCAACTAAGTCATTATTTGAGACTCGATGAAACAGTCAAGTGAACCATCACCTGAAGACTAGGGGAGTAATTATCCGAGGTACCCCTTTAGATGTCATTAGGGCTTACATCAGTTGGGGCTTCAGGGATCACAGACATGCATCAAGATAATGCGAAATAATTTATGGAATCAGAAATATAATCTATGCAATCAGAAACATAATTTATCTAGTCAAAGACTCAACTTATGCAATCAGACGCATTTATCATTTTAGAGCCTTTAAAAAGAGGAGTAGGTACCTCTACTTACTATTCATTATATAGCAGGCTCGAGAATAGTAGTTTGACTACTTTCAGACTCTTAATGTTCAGAAGTGGCTACAAGTCAGGAGTTACACTCAGAGCTCTTAAATGGAATTACCTCTAAACCCATATCATATATCATTTTACTTAAAATTAAGTCATTCTAAAGGAAAGAAGATATAGGCTTTACATGTACTACTTTTCATCACATAAAGACTTAAAGGCAACAACCCAGCTATTACAGAAGTTCTAACATCAAAAAGTAAACGAGAGTTTCAATTTATATTCAGGTCTTTATGAATGGATTGAATCCCAAATATGACATACATATCATTCATAACTTACATCTAAGACATTCCAAAAGAAAAGAAAGATGGCTCTACATACTTATTCCAAAAACACACCAAAAGAAAGCTTCACATACCTTGTATGGACTTCTCTTAAGCACGTCCATGACGTCGTTCTCCAAACCTATTTAACATGGATGCAAGGCGAGTATCAACAACCTTAAACTTTTCAACGCCTTCAGTTGCACCTTAGTATTCACATAACTCATTTCCTCGCTCGCCCCTTCGACTAGTTCCTTAACTTGTTTAAAGAGTTACCGGAAATTGGGCAGCATCTCCTCTATAATATGCCCTATCCGAATTCCCAATTACATACCTAATTACTACATACAACCAAAAACAACAACCTGCATCTCATATACAAGTAAAACATCACAACATTACACAATATAAACTCCACCCAACTTGCTGAAAATTGTAATACCAAAATAGGGTTTCTAGTCTTTGTTTCGCAAAACCTTTAATTATACGAAATGAGGGGTTGTGTGTATGAAACCAGCAGCACCCACACCCCTTTTAAAATACATTTAGTCCCTGCAACACATCACCACACACCTTCATCATCACCGCACACGCACAACACCCCATTTCGACTACAATTTAACTACAACGACTTCAGTTTCGATTATTTCTATTGTCGATCATTTCCACGACCTTTTTTATACTTACAAATGTATAAAAGGTATATAATAGAATAAATAAGAACCCCATAAAGTCCAAATTTAAATGAGAAGTCTTACCTTACCCAAAATTAGCCAAAACTCTCCTCGGAACTTCTCTAGTCGCGCTGAAACTGTGTGGACTATTTGTTGTCTATTTTGGCTGCACCAAGTCATGAATTTATACTTATAATACCTCATATAATCTTATTATATGATGGATAATTAATTTACTAAACAAAATTGGGACTTACCTATTTTTTTCCTCCTAGCCGCCACACTTTTCTCTCCAAGTTTAGGGTTTGTTTTCTTTGTTTTGTTGCAGATTTAGGTGCAGGAACTAAAGTATATGTTACATAAACATACATATATGTGGTCCCAAGAGGTGACACATGTCATACCCTAAGGAGGACACGTGTCCATCCCCTATTGGGCCACCGTATCCATGCATTGAAGGAGGGGCTGCCACGTGGTAATGGGGCCCACCTCCCCTAAGCAGGTGGGTGACCTGCTTGCTTGAGGTGTTTCCACATGTCACTCCTCCATTGGCTGCCACGTGTCATCTTTTTCCCTTCCTCGTAGGTTCGTAATCTCGTCTTATTTTAGGAGCCTATGTAATCCATGCTACGTAAGCTTAGTATGTCCTCAAGTATGTAAGACCTCTATGTTGGTAGCTTACATAGGTAAATCGAGTCCTATGACTCATTATTTGGCCTCCAATTCCTTTCGGATTCTTATGACTCTATTTCCAACCTTCTCTACTTTGGGGTAACACATTCTCCCTTCCTTAGAGTAGTTTGATAGTATTGTAGCTTATCCTGCTCACATGATAATGTCTAAGGAACTTAACAGACATTTCGAGATCAAGAGTGTGGCGTGTAACAAGAGTACTGCCTATGAGAACTACAGCTAACTATACCGAACTGGGGCCCCATAAGCCCAGCCGGGACACTCGTGTGCAAATTAAATAAAAACTCGGATGAACCCCATAAGCCCACCGAGTACACAGAATAGCTACAACTACCAAGCTTAGATACCAAGAATCTGTGATGTTAGAAGCCGAAGTAATATATCATTTCCAAACCTAGAATCTCTAAGAGTCAATTGATCTATTGGTGACTTAGGGGTTGAGGCCGGGACTGGGACCCAGATGCTCACCCTAATGTTCAAAGTGGCTAAGGTCAGGACTAGGTACCCGGATGCTTGCCATAATTACATAAGTGCGGTCGCGGCCGGGACTGGGTACCCGGATTCTTGCCATAATACATCGGTATGATCGAGGCTGAGACTGGGTACCCGGATGCTCGTCATACTAGCAAGTCGGTAGAGGTCGGAGCTGAGTACCCGGATGCTCCCCGATAATTCAGAACGGAGGCCGGGACTTGATACCCGAATGCTCACAGATAATTTATCCCATGATGCCAAAAATTCTACTCCCCAACTAGAATACAACAGTACCAAAAAAATCTTTTTCCCAAATGAGTCAACCGATATGCCGCCAGAGCTTGAATCAGAGCCAAATTCAATGATCATGAAATCTAATATTGCTGATGCATCATGAAAGTCATGATTATATCGATTTATGGATAAAGATATTTTTAAGAGCAAGGGTAACGCCTAACTAAGTCCAAACTATCAGGCACTTGCCCGCTACACCATTCTACAAGAATCTAAGTCCATCGGAGCGACGCCGGGACATCTAAAGCAAGTTTACATCCTATACTAAGGACAACATAACCCACATTATCAACAACATACTCATTCAACTCTCCTTATAATACTAACAAATAATGACAAGTTATGCATGCTTCTAAATATCCGAAAACCCGATAATAAGCCTAAAGCATGATTTCTAACACCTAAGATATACAATCAAACTACCCAACCCAAATTTCAACTATTTTAACATGCTTTCACACATTCAAGCTCAATCTAAAGAAAGGTAAAATTGTAGCCTACCTGTAGGCTCAATACGCGGGCTCCAAATTACTGTGCTGGAGCTTTTTCCTTCCGAACTACCACGTAATGTTTCCAAACTATCAAAAATAGAACCACGACGTCAATACGGTCGTTTAGACACTAATTTCGTAATTTTTGGAGACGGACTAATTTTGGAGCCCAAAATGAAAAATATGGGACCCACATACGACATTCTGGATTTGACCTCCAAAATAGGTTCTAAATGTCATTCCAACTTCACAGATAAGATTTATAACACAATTTTGTGTGGGAAATTACTCAAGATGATCAAACAATCAATTCCCATATTTTCAAACTAAGAAAACAAACAAGGCAGCCTTTTTATGCATTAATTTTTCAAAAATGAAACTCTTCCAATCAAAAAAACTTATACCATGACGTTCCTTGTGAAACACCCTACAATCTAGCCTCAAGAATCACTCAAAACGGAGTTATATTGATCAAGATACACTCTTCCAAAATTCAACAAATTTTGATTCCAAAAAATACTAAATCTGCAGCAAAATATCGATTTCTTACCTCGAATGATGTGCCAAAAGAAGGTTCCAACACCTCGACGATGTTATCCTCAAAATTCCATGCAAGATACCCTCTGGAATCACCCAAATCGAAGTCCAAACGAACAAGAACCAATCCCTCAAAGATCAACAAAATTCTAACTCGGAAATGTAACAACCAGCGGCTAAATTTGAAGTTTTGCCTCAAACAGAGCCTCCCCTTGCGATTCCGATCTCTCCAACAGATTCCACACGACAAACTCTTGAATTTAGACCCTTGAATCATCAAAATCGGGTTTATATAGATCAAGAAATAAATTCTCAAATTTTTTCAAAAATTAATTCCGAAAATAGAAAGGACAGCTGCTATAACGCGAATTGACCTTAAACGAAGAGTACCCAGCAGTCTCCAAGAACTTCAATGTGTAGCCATGAACTTCCCGAACACACTGGGCTTTGAATCACCCAAAATAGAGCTCTAGAACTCAGGTTATGGGATTTTAAAGTTGAGACCAAACCCAAAAATGCCTTGCTACTGCTGCTGCTATGCTGCTGTTGATTTTGGGTTTTTCCAAAATCTCCGATGGGGTACTCAGGATTCGTTCGAAATCCGATAAAAATAAACTAGATATGCTACCCCATCGATGTTCCGGACTCAATGGTGCATTCAGAATTTCCATACGAGATTATTTTAATAAAAAGTGGATCCCACACCCAAGAGCCATTTTAAGCCATATTCTATAACGGGCCTCGATATTAGTCTGAAAGTCTTGAAAAGCGAACGAAGGGTCATTCTAGACCAAAATCAACATCTCAAAACTAACCGCGCTGTCAAAATTTTCATTTGAGCACATTTTCCAAGAATATTGACCAAAGTCAACCATAGACTAAGTTTCAAAGTCAAACGCGTCAAATGGCCCCAAACTTGTATCGATTGCCTCGATAGTCATTCCAACAGTCTTACTAGCCTAATTTGGTCATTCCAAAGCTGATAGAACCATCAGAATTTGAATTTGAGATGTCTTTGACCCAAAACTCGAAAAGTCACAACTAAACCAACTTAGGCCTTCAAAATACCAAAATGGACTCGGGACCTCTAAAATTTCAACCAACACTTCTTCTAGACCAAAAACCATCTCCCGAATCCAACGGAGTCATCGGAATTCCATTCCGAGCATCGAAACTCCAAAAGTTGACCAAAGTCAAACCTTAGATTAAAGGTCCTCAAATTCTCAACTCAAGGCCTCAAATCTTCGTTACAACTCTAAAACTGATTCCGTAAACTCTCCTAAGCCTATTTCGATATTTCAGAGCTGCTGGAATCGACGGAATTCCGTTTTGAGACCCGTAGCTCCAATTGACCCCAAATACCACTTTTCACTAGAAAAAAAAGCTCTCAAAGAAGAGTAGTTTTAAACTTATGGATACCAGGGAGCCGGATCCACTTCCGGACCTCTAAAAATTTCGTTCAAAAGACAGAATCGTAGGTATCGATGAGATGAATCCAACACAACAGGAATCGTCTCAATCGGACATTCGAAGCTTCGGGAATGTTGAAAAAACAGCAGCGATCACTGTTCAACATTCTGCCACTGATCAAGGAACCAATTCTAAGTCAACTTCTGTAATTTGTATTGAAAAACCATCAATTGGGGATGTTAGAACAGCATCCCAGCCACATCATATCAAAAATCCAAGGGATTTCACCGTGGAAATTGAGAGAAATCCAGGTACGACAGTGGGAAGAAACTCCGGCGAAACGCTGGCCACTCGAACTACAAATTCGATGGCCTCCGATGTTATTCAAGGTGGCGCACCACCTGGGGTTGGTAGTGCACCCCCAGGCGCACCTAATACTAAAAGTCCAGCTCCAATGGGTGACGGCGTCGCCGGCGACATACTGTTGAACTCCGACGTCGGCGTTCCGGCGACATTCGAGAGTCAAGACCACTGCCATCTTGTAGAGGAGAACAATACGAATACAACCATCCAAAAATTGCCTCCATACACAAAGCCAAACTTGTCGAATATCAATTTGAAGAATTCCGGCGGTGAAGTGATTTCCGATAGTGGCGGCGTCGCCGCTTCTGGTGGCGAAAATACAAATTGTTCTGGGGGTTTGGTAGACGATCTTACAAGGAACACAATGAACCAAAAAGCCCCATCAGCAACAACACCTATCGCCTCCAATTTGGAAATTAGGGTTCCAATCCAAACTGCCGGAGGCGGCGCAGCGGCAAAGCTCCAATTCCAAAATTGGCAATGCCAACCTGTTCATCTTGAAGAGAGGAGTCCAGAAACACAAAAATCCCCTTCAGGTATGGTCCTTATCAATTCGAATTTATCAATTAGGGTTGCTAATTTGAGTACTAACACTGGCAGCGGCGACACCGGAACTCCGGCGATCGGAAAAAATATTTCTAGTTTGAATAATAATACGCACCAATACAGTATCCATCAAAAAAATTTAAATTCAAAAAATGACTATCCTAACACACCAAATGCCAATACGAGAATTGAACCTAACGTAAAAATCACCTAAAACACTCATCCGGTGAATGCCCAAAGAAATTCTCAAGGTATTACTAACCCCCATATCAGTACGAACGTTTTAAACCAAACGCCACATTTTTTAGACACCTCTAACTCAAATTCCAAATTTCCATCTTGTGATAATAGAGTCGAAAATAGTCTTTTAGTGCCCAAAAATGTTTCCCCAGATAATCCTAGCACCTTAACTAATCCTAAAAGTACCAAATACCCTCCCAGTTCAGACTTCCCTCCAATATCTTCTAATTTCCAAAAATACGACCCAAAAAACTCTAAAAATCCGGTAGTGACCCTAACCCCCAATGCGCTACCTCCAAAGACCAAGCCCCCTATCAACCAACCGGTCACCACAAATCACCCTCCGCCCCCTATAGCAAAACAATCCATGGCCATACGGCTGAGAGCTACACAAACTGAGAATACTACCAAAATTGACCTTACAACCCCAAAAAGAGTAATGAAACAAGGCTGTGTTGCTATTATGTTTAACAGAGAGGACTACATGATTAAAATGGCAGAATCATGTAAGTACACCCTCATAGGCAAGTTCTATAGCCCAATGCCCAAGATGGAGGTCATTCGAAAGAAATTCATTGCCCAAACAGAACTCCGAGGCAAGGTCAAGATTACGCATTTTAACTCTAGACATATATATATTGACCTGGATAACGAACACGATAGAGCTACTGTCTTAGATAGCAAGCGCATGTACATTGAAGGTGTCTTTATGAGATTTCAAGTTTGGACTCCTACCTTTGATCCAAACTATGAAACCCCCATTCTCCCTGTATGGGTCATACTCCCGGAGCTCCCATGGCATTGTTTCCATAAAGAATTTGTTACTATTTTGCTGGAGGATGTGGGACAAGTATTGCACTTAGACATGGCCTTCATGCAAAAGACGAGGGGTAGCGTAGCAAAAGTAAAAGTCCAAATGGACATCACCAAGCCTAGAATCCAAAGTGTGTGGATTGGCTTTGACGAAAATGATGACCCAAATGGGGAAGGTAGATGGCAAGATATCGAATATGACGATATACCACTTTATTGTACTTACTATAAACACCAGGGTCATACTCCTCTAGCCTGCCCAGTCAGCAGACGAGATGCAGAACGCAATAAGGCCAAAAACAAGGAAGAAGAGCCAAAGAAAGATGAGTCGACAAAAAACGCAGGTATGATCTCTTCTACGACTGTTTTAACTAATGTTGTAAGTGTCAGACAACAGGTACCAATACAAGAAACAACCACCACAACTCAAGGAGGAAGAAACAAAATACAGGAACACTCAAACAACCAGAACAGGAATCAAGTCCCAAACAACTAATGGCAAACCCAAAAGAGAAGAAAATTCAAAGGGAAGACCCAAACCGTACAAAACACCCAAAAGATACAAGGCAACACTCAACAGGTATATAAACCCACTCAAGTCAGAACTACAGGTATTGATGGTAATACTGTCACTACGACCAGCGCAATTCAAACTGTACAGAGCGAGCATCGATTAGGTATTGACTCAATGCTCCCACTCCCCAAAGGCTCCCCCTATAGTCATAATGTATTGAATGTTTTAACTGCTGCTGCTGAAGTAGTTAATGGAGGTGAGGATGGTGGGTTTTAGGAGAAGCCAATTAACTTGCAGGATGGGGTACCCAGAGGGGGGGTTATGTCTCATGTTTTGCATGAGAACCGTATGGTTGACCCTAGGAGTGACTCTATAGCTCCTACTACCACTTTATATATTTTTTCAGCTGCTAAATTAAACGAAAAGAATGTGCAAAATAGGGCCACAGAGTTGCATGAACTGGAACCTGCAGCTTCTCCCACTTTCAATCTAGAAATGGGCAACATTACAACTCCTACTCAGTCTACAAATCTGCAAATCTTGGAAGAAGTTGCACCAGTTAACTCAAAGGAATCCTTGGAGGAAAGAACAGGTATTATCTTGAAGGACAATCCAATGCATGTTGACAGAAGGGATGTTGATATGCAGAAGCAACAAGGGTACTATCAAGTCCTAATTCAAATACACAACCTGCATTTTCAGGGAGAAGACTCAACCCCTACACTTCATAACATGGATCTTCCTACAATTACTCAGCCTAATGACAACACAGATGGAAAACTTGACACTACCAGTCATACCACTCCACTGGGTTCTATGGCCAAAGAACTAGGGTCTGTAGCAAGCACTAGTGTCACAGGGTCTAATGAAAAAAAGAATAAACTGAGCAAAAGGAGAAGGGATGCATTAAAAAAAAGAGTAGAAGAAAGGAATTTGTCTCACGAGGAACAAATTCCTCTGGTAGTAGACAATGTGAAAGAACAACATCCTAACCTTGGATGCCAACAATTTGTGCTGGAGGATGACCAAGGGGGGATGGATATTACACCCTTGCAAACTTTATACAACCACACACCTCCTCAACATCCTGCAAGCAGAACTGCAGAACAACACACACTAATACTAATACTAATATAGAAGTCCCTCCTGACCTGGATGAATATGCAGTTATTGAGTCTGAAGATGAGGGTGACTATGAGGACCAACCCTTGAAGGATCTAGATGAGGAGGATTCTGCCAGTGAACACTTAAACAGACCCTTAGGTACATCTTACACAAATGATTATGATGATGAGATTCAATAAATAGCTAACTCCCAAGGTTTGTCCCCTAGAGGAATTCATAGAACCAGTCACAGTAATAAACCCATCAGTCCAACTATTTCTGCTCACACAAGCAGACCTCACACTAGGCTGTTCACTTCCAAAAACTCTCAATGATTAGTACACTATGCTGGAATGTGAGGGGTATTAATACCCAAGGATCCATGGAAAGACTTAAATCTCTTAAGAGTATCCATCAAATTCCCATTATTGCCATCCTAGAGCCTTTTTCTGATAGCATTCAGATTCAGTACTTCAGAAATCAACTCAACATGGACCATGCTATTAGTAATCCAAATGGTAAGATTTGGCTTTTTTGGACCAATGATGTAGACTGTAGGATATTGGAAAATGAGGAGCAGTTGATTACTTGTGAATTTAATCATGTAATGAATCCAAATCAGTTCATAGTTACATTTGTATATGCAAAATGCAAAGATCATCTCAGAAGACCTCTGTGGGATAGCATGCTACAACAGTCAGCCACCTCCCTTCCATGGTGCACATTAGGTGATTTCAATGTTATCACAAACCCTCAAGAAAAGTTGGGAGGTGTCACTTACAATATGAAAAAGAGCCTTGAGTTCATCAGCATCATAGAAGCCTATGGACTACAAGATCTTGGGTTTTGTGGTCAGAGATACACTTGGTCTAATCTAAGGGGTATAATGTTCAGAATCTGGAAGAGACTTGACAGAGGAATGGTCAATGATAAGTGGCTAGAGATGATGCCTCAGACTACCATTACTCATCTACCCTCTGTGGGTTCAGATCACTGCCCCTTACTGCTGGAGATGACTGATCAAAACCACCAACACACCAAATATTTCAAATTCCTTAACTGCTGGACAGAACAACCATCTTTCTTGGATACTGTTAGTAATTATTGGAAAAGGACCATGGAGGGTAATCCAATGTGGTATTTCCATCAGAAAATGAAGAGGTTGGCAGCCACTCTTAGTACTTGGTCCAGATTGCAATTTGGTGATATATATGCCAAAGTTAAAGAATATGAAGACAAGACTAGACATGCAGAAGAAGAGCTAATCTCTAGTAATTCTGAAGAGAACAGAACAAAGCTCCATGCCATCAATGCAGAGTATATAAAATACCTGAAACTGGAGGAATCCATGCTAAAGCAAAAAACTCAGTTGCATTGGTTCAAAGAGGGTGATGTGAATTCCAAGTATTTTCATGCCTTGATAAGAGGAAAGAGGAGGAAATTATACATCCACAAGATCCAGAATGAGGATGATAATTGGGTACAAGGTGAAGAAAACATAGCCAAAGCTGCATGTGATCACTTCTAAGCCATTTTCACTGGTGAGGAAACACAAATTCAGGAGCATACCCTCCAATGTATTCCCAGGATGGTCACTGATGAGCATAACAGAAACCTGAAAGCTATCCCTACAATGAAGGAGTTGAGAACTGTAGTGTTTTTAATGAATCCCAATTCAGCTGCTGGACCTGATGGAATGAATGGCAAGTTCTTCCAAGCATGTTGGAACATCATAAAAGAGGACCTCCTTAAAGTGATTCTATCTTTCTTCTGTGGACAAGCTATGCCTAAATACTTTACTCACTCTTGTTTGGTGCTGCTCCCAAAAGTACACCATCCTAACAAGCTCTTTGAGTATAGACCAATTAGCCTTAGCAACTTCACAAACAAAATCATCTCCAAACTCATTTCCCTTAGACTGGCACCTATCCTACCCAACCTCATTTCCCTTAACCAATCTGGATTTGTCAAAGGCAGGAACATTTCTGAAAATATTATGCTAGCCCAAGAGATTATACACCAGATCAAGAAGCCAAATGTAGGAGGCAATGTAGTTATCAAACTTGACATGGCTAAAGCCTATGATAGGGTATCTTGGTCCTATACTTGTCTAGTTTTGAGGAAAATGGGATTTGAAGAAGGTTTCATTGATATGGTATGGAGAATTATGGCTGATAATTGGTATTCCATCATTATTAATGGTTCAAGGCATGGATTCTTTCATTCCACAAGAGGCCTTAAGCAAGGGGATCCATTATCACCAGCTTTGTTTATCATAGGTGTTGAAGTCCTCTCCAGGCTCATGAACAATCTTCATCAACACCCCCAATATCATGGTTTCCTGATGCCTAAAAAGGGCCCTCAAATTAATCATCTCAGTTTTGCAGATGACATCATCATATTCTCATCTGGAAGATCTCATACCTTGAAGCTTATCATGGAGACACTATATACCTATGAGCATGCTTCAGGCCAATTGATCAACAGAGACAAGAGTAACTTCATGGTACCCTCAAATGCCTTCAACTCTACTGTTAGAAGAATCAACAAAGTTACAGGCTTCAAGCAAAAAAACAGCCCTATCACATATCTGGGGTGTCCTCTCTACATTGGTAGACAGAGGATCATCTATTATTCTGAGCTTATAGCTAAAGTTGTGGCTAGGATAGCTGGATGGCAGGCAAAATTAATTAGTTATGGAGGAAGAGTTACTTTGATTAAGCATGTCATCCAAGCACTTCCTATTCACTTGTTATCTGCTAGTTCCCCTCCTGCAACCACTATCAAGCAAATTCAAAGCATCACAGCCAATTTCTTCTGGGGGTGGAAGAATGAAAGGAGGAAATATCATTGGTCTTCTTGGAAGAATCTGAGTTATCCCTATGAAGAGGGTGGTATTGGAGTGAGACTAATATCAGATGTTGCCAAGTCTTTCCAATACAAACAATGGTGGATATTCAGAACTAAGAATTCCTTATGGAGTGAGTTCCTCAAAGCTAAGTACTGCCAGAGGTCAAATCCTATAACCAAAAAATGGCACACAGGACAGTCTCTGATATGGAAGCACCTCATGAAGAACAAGCACAATGTTGAGCCTCATATCCAATAGCAGATACAGTCTGGTTCTTGCCTCTTTTGGTGGGATAATTGGTTAGGAATTGGCCCCTTAGCTAATTTTAGGTCTGCCAGTAGTAGACAGAACAATACTAAGGTGTCTTTTTTCATGATTAATGGTCAATGGAATGCAGAACTGGTCTCTCAGAAAGCACCTCCCCAGTTTGTACCTAGCATCCTGGCAAGTAACATCAACTATCAGCCCCACAAACTTGATCAGGCCTCTTGGAAGCCTAATAGCAGTGGGGAATTTAGTTGTTCTTTTGCCTGGGAACTTATCGGGGACAAAAGGAGTAAGACAAGAATTAACTCTCAAACATGGCACAAACACATTCCTTTTAAGTGTTCCTTCCTACTCTGGAGAGCACTTAGAGGGAAACTATCTACTAATGAAAAACTTATCAGCTTTGGAGAAGCCCCAGCCCAATGTTACTGTTGTCATAGAGCTGGTTTGGATACCATTGACCATATATTTGTTTCTGGAAACTTTGCCAGGAAGGTTTGGAGTGTATTTTCTGATTCTCTGGGTATTAGTAAAGAATACACACCCCTTAGAAACCTGATGATGAGGTGGTGGTCCAGTAATTACAGTAATGAGGTCCATAAACTTATCCTACAAGCAACTCCAATCTTCATATGTTGGAACCTATGGAAAAATAGATGTGCCATCAAATATGGAGGGAAGCAGTCCAATATTACAAGAGTGATCTACTCAGTCTTCAAGGATAACTTCAACCTTCTAAGCACTACCTACTCCTATATCAGCTGGCCAAATAGATGGAAGGAACTGGTCCTTCTTGTGGAAAAATGTACTAATGAAGTTAATGTTAGTACTGTCTACTGGAGGAAACCTTCAGCTCACATGGTAAAGCTGAACACTGATGGTAGTGCACTTTACAACCCTGGAAAAATAGGAGGGGGAGGATTGCTAAGGAACAATCAAGGAGATCTTCTCTTTGCTTTCTCAACCCCTTTTGGAGAAGGTACAAACAACCAATCTGAAATATTGGCAGCAATCTTTGGTTTGACTTGGTGTCTCCAATTAGGATATACTAAAGTGATCCTTGAAGTGGACTCTGAGCTAGTAATCAGATGGATAAAACACCTAGCTCAACCACCATGGACTGTCAGAACACAACTCCAACAGCTGCAGGACATCAGTCATCAATTCCAGGTTTTCAAATACAGCCACACTTACAGAGAAGCCAATTTTACAGCTGATGTTTTGTCCAAACATAGCCACAAATGCACTACTCCACAGATATATCTCAATAAACAAGAGCTTCCCAAAGAGGCAAGAGCTTACTTTGAGCTTGACAAACTGGAAATGGCCAACTTCAGAAGAAGAAGGCTTAATAGAATCAAGAAGCCACCATGACCTTGTCAGCCTCCTTGGTCCAACTTACTATTCAAATTACTTATTGCTATGCATAGTTATAATCAATTTGAAGGTTCTATAGTTAGGACCATGGTAAAAGGGAACACCTCCGTTGTCTTATGCCTTCTTAAAATAACCAATCTTATTTTACAGGTTAGGATTAGAATAGAACCTTTCTTCTTTGTCTTTCTCCTTTTTGGCCTTGTAGGTATAAATACACAGGCACCATATCATCCAACTAGTGGAGGGCCAGTCAGGTGTATACTGGAAATTTACCACAGCTGTTCCAAGGTTGGACTTGCCTTAGAGACTCAGCAGTCATACAACACCTGCACAAACAAGCAATTCAACAACAACAACAAAGGCCAGGCACTCAGAATTCCTGCACATGCCATAACTGCAACAACAAACAAAAGCACCATGCAACATCAAAAGGAATCCATATTGCACAGGATCACAGCAAATATAGTAGGGGCAAAGCCCAAGAAGTCTCAGCTCAAACGGATAATTGAAGACGTTAGTTGAGCGACCTTGAAAAAGTCAACCGACTTAAGTCCCCAAATGGAGCACTTCACAACTTGGAGCTTCCAACTTGTCCAAAAGACCTCCAAACTTTGCAGGGATACAGAAAATACTATATTTGCACAACCAAAGAAGTTTCATCTCCAATGGATAATTGGAGACGTTAGTCGAGCGACCTTGAAAATATTAGTCGACTTAAGCCTCCCAATGGTGCACTTTACAATTTGGAGCTTCTTTCTTGTCCAAAAGACCTCCAAATGTTGCAGGAACACAGAAAATATAGTAATTGCAAAGCCTAAGAATTTTCACCTCAATCGGATAATTGGAGACGTTGGTCGAGCGACTTTGAAAAAATTAACCGATTTAAAGCTAACAAATTCCAAAGAACTGTTTGAGGTCTTTTCTTTTCTTTGATTTGTCTTTGTTTTTGTATGTAGGTGCAGGTACCCTAAGGAGCTGATCATGAGTAAGGATCTCCTCCTAAAGATAGCTTGCAACAACATACAACTGAACAATTCCACTAGCTGGCTACAGGTTTGCAGCAGTCTATACTTCCCCCACATTTGTGTGGGTCTTTGGCTACTTGTTTGTACAGGTCCACAGATATCCAAACAAATGGAGACAAATGCTAGACATGCAAGAGACTCACCAGCCCCCAACAACAATTCAAACATGCCAGATTCCACCCTTTATTACTTGCATCAGCCCAATTATATCCAAGATACTTGGAATTCTTTGTGTGGTTATTTCTTGATGTGCAGGCACATAATACATCAGCAATGGAACATTCCAAACTGCAAGGCACCATCACTTAAACATCTAAGCCAGAGCTACATCCCCTACAGCAATATACAACAGAACATGGTGATAACCAAGAACCTACAGTAGACTATGACCAAAATACAGCAGGGTCAGATGTGCAGGGTGTTTTGCAACTTGAGGACCTACACCAAGGCATCCAAACTTTGTAGGAGTGCAATATATATTATTTTGACAAGGTCCAAGAAGTTTCAACACAAACGGACAATTGGAGACGTTAGGCGAGCGACCTTGAAAAAGTCAGCTGCCTTAGGCCTAAAGAGGGTGCCTTTTTTCCAACTTGTGCAAAAAACTTCCAAATCTTGCAGAACTAAATAAAGGGATATTTCTGTATACCCCAAGAAGTTTCAACTCAATCGGATAATTGGAAGCATTAGTCGAGCGACGTTGAAACCCAAAGCTCTCTTAGAGGTCCTTTCCTATTGGCTAACTGGTGCAAGTTCCTTTTTGCCTTTGGTTGTTTGTTGTATTGTTGCAGGTTGCTGGATTGACTCATCAACATGCACTAACAACAACTACAGAAAAGACAACACAGATACAACCATCAAATCAAATAGAAAGCCCACTGCACAAGGCCCCTGTCTGGCAGGATATTTGTTTTTCTGTGATGTTTTTTGTGCAGGTACAACAACTGCTGGGGAACCTTGGCAAATGAAATGCATCAACATAGAGACTACAGCATTCCAAGAGAGGACCTCACCAACACACCAGCCCTACACCCATACATATTCCATCCCTGCAACACCTGCAGCAGCCCCATTGCATCCCAAAATTCTGGAATCTCCTTGCTTTCTTAATTGTTATGTGCAGGCACATAAGATACCTTCAAAGGAGCTTCTCATCTCTCCATTGTAGGCAACAAGAAGTAGCCTGCAGGTTTGCAACAACCCCCACTACTATCATACTTGCTTGGTTCTTTGTTTGCTTTTCTATGCAGGTAAACAAAGTCACAGACAAAGGGACATAACAGCCACTACTGCAAGGGCCTTTCCTAATCCCACCAACTATCCATGCATACCTGTTGTATTCATCCAACACTTGCAGCAGCCCCCTTTCATCCAAGTCCTTTGGGACTCCTTGACTGCTCTCATTGATGAGAAGACAAGAAGATGGAGCTCCAACAAACACAACTCTCTGTTTGTTTACTTGCTGCTGTGCAGGCACATTGAACAGTAACAATGGCCCCTTCCAAAGTCCAAGGCACCTTCAGTCAAACATCTAAGCCAAGGCTGCATTAGAACTCTTGCTTGGATTATTTGTGGATATGCAGGTACCCCCCGAATCAGTAGACAACACTGGAACCATCCAACAAGCTGTTCAAGTCAGGGCTGCACCACATACAAAATGCATATTACACCTATTCTGTCCCTCAGCTTCCTTAACTACAATCCCAAGCAAGCTGGCTGCTATGGCTACATTTACTTCCTATCATTTCATCCCCCTTAGCTACGATTGTTGTTGCTGCAACTTTCCTTGGACCCACTTGGTACGACATGTCTAAAAAGAGCAAAGATGAAAAGAATTTCCCCAACCCATGCGAGATAGAAGGTTCGTATACTTGTTCTTTCTCAATGTAGCTATGCCTGAGTCGTAGCATAATTGAATAGGACTAGTGTAGGCTACTTTCTTGTATTCTCATGGAAGGGGAGAGTCTCCCTCATTTATGCTTTCTTAGTTGATTTGTACCGAGAGGAGTCCTCTCACAGGTTTAATGCTTTCTAGTTATAGTTAGTCTCTTTTTTGTATCGGGGATGAGTTAGCCGACCTTAATAGGTTAGCCGACTTATGAACCACCATAGGATCGGAGGTAAGGTTTATGTCCCCCTCCTTGTATTTTATTTTGATTATTTATGTTAAGGCTTGGGGGTGTTGCTCAACCCCTGACTGTGCACGAGAGGTGGGAGCCTCGTGTAGGGTCTGTTCCCATAAAAAAAAAAAAAAAAAAAAAAGCTTACGAAACTCAAAATTTCCAAGGACTTAACTTTTTATGGGATTTTCTAAAAATCAACACCCGGTAATAATTAGAAATGACTCGGGGCATCTAAAGGGAGGGGTAAAATGGTCATTTTACAAAAATTCCAAAAAAATGACCTTCAAGGTCATTACAACATCCACTACTAAAAGAACTTTCATTCGCGAAAATAAGGACAAGAGTATACCTGGAGGCTCAAATAATCTGGCGAACTGCTCCCGCATCTTCTGCTCGGTCTCCCATGTAGCCTCCTCAATCGGACGATGGCGCCACTGGACCTTAATCATAGGGATGGACTTAGAAAGAAGCTGGTGTACATCTCTAGCTAGAATAGCAACTGGCTCCTCAACAAAAGTCAGGCGATCATCCAACTAAATAGATTCATACTGAAGGATGTGAGACTCATCGGGAATGTACTAGCGCAGCATAGAAACATGAAAAATAGGGTGTATAGCTGAAAATACTGGTGGCAAAGACAACTCATAAGCAACCTCTCCAACTCCCCTCAGAATATCAAATGGCCCGATATACCTGGGGCTAAGCTTACCCCGCCTGCCGAATCTCATCACGCCCTTCAAGGGCGACACTCGCAAGAACAACAGATCTCCCACCTCGAAGTGCAAGGGCCGACGGCTGTGATCAGCATAATTCTAGTGCCTACTCTGAATTGTCCTTAACCTCTCCTGAATAACCCAAACTCTGGCTATGGCATCCCGAAGTAAATTGATATTGTGTGGCCTAGGTTCTGAAGACTCAAACCAACTAATAAGAGTACGACAACGCTTACCATATAAGGCTTCAAACGGGGCCATATGAATACTAGAGTGGTAGTTGTTATTGTACGCAAACTCTGCCAAAGCTAAGTACTGCTCCCAATGACCCTTGAACTCTAATAGACAAGCTCGCAACATATCCTCCAGAACCTGAATAGTACGCTCTGACTGACCATTGGTTTGTGGATGAAATGTCGTACTAAGATCAACCCGAGTTCCCAACTTACTCTGAAAGGCCCTCCAGAAACTGGAAATTAATTGAGATCCCTTATCTAATATAATAGATATCGGTACCCCATGCAGATAGATCACCTCCTAAATATAGATTCGAGCTAGATGATCTGCAGTAAAAGTGGACTGTACTGGCAAGAAATGCGTTGACTTGATCAATCGATCAACAATGACCCAAATACCATCATTACCTCTGGATGATCGAGGCAATCCCATCACGAAGTCCATGGTAATTCATTTTGATTTCCACTCGGGAATGAGTAATCTCTGAAAGACTCCACCAGGCCTTTGATGCTCTGCCTTAACCAGCTGGCAACTTAAATAATAGGATACATACTCAGCTATATCTCTCTTCATACCACTCCACTAGTAATACTGTCTCAAATCCCGATACATCTTCGCAGTTCCCGAATGGATAGAATGTTTAGAATCGTTGGCCTCATGAAGGATCACTTGAATGAAGTCTCCTGGGAACACAAAGGCGACCATCGAACCGTAGTATGCCATCCGAATCTATAGAATCCTGGCCAACCTTGCCTCGTAATACTAATTCTCGAAGCTCTACCAATGCTCTATCCTCAAACTACTGGCCACGAATCTGGTCCAGTAGAGATGATTGAGCTCCCACAAAAGCCAAAATCGGTTCAGAATCTGAGATTTCCAACCTGACCATCAGATTAGCGAAATACTAGATGCCCAAGGCTAGGGGTCGTTTCGTCGCAGACAAATAAGCTAAACTACCCATACTACTGATAATGTACTGTAAGTTGCGGTGATCTGTATATATCTTGCAATGGACTCTATATAAGTAGTGCCTCCACATCTTGAGCGCAAAAACTACCGCCGCTAGTTCCAAGTCATGGGTGGGGTAGTTGCGCTCGTGCACTCTCAACTGTCTGGAAGCATAAGCAATAACTCGGCCACGCTATATCAGTACATACCCAAGACCTACACTAGAAGCGTTACAATATACCAAAAAGATCTCACCCTCAACTGGTAGAGTCAGAATAAGAGCGGTGGTAAGCAACTCCTTAAGCTTTCGAAAGCTCGACTCACACTCCTCGGACTACACAAAGAGAATATCTTGATGGGTCAAATAGGTTAATAGGGCTGCAATGGTAAGGAAACCCTCAATGAATTGTCTATAATACCCAGGTAATCCAATGAAACTCCGAATCTCTGTAACAGATATGGGCCTAGCCCAACTACAAATAGCCTCAATCTTCGCCGGATCCACTCTGTTACCCTCTCTGGACACCACATGTCCCAGAAATGCAACATACTCCAACCAAAACTCGCATTTTGAGAATTTAGCATAAAGTTGCTGATCTCTCAAAGTCTGGAGCAAAACCCTCAAGTGCTGCTCGTGCTCCTCCCTACTCCGCGTGTTACTAGTATGTCATCGATGAATACAATCACGAAGGAGTCAAGATAAGTTCTGAATACTCGAGTCATAAGGTCCATAAAAGCTACGGGGGCATTGGTAAGCCCAAAAGACATCATAAGAAACTCATAGTGGCCATAGCGAGTCCAAAAAGAAGTCTTAGGAATGTCGTCTGCTCTAATGCGCAATTGATGGTAGACAGACCTTAAGTCAATCTTAGAAAACACGATCGCACCCTGAAGCTGATCGAATAGATTATCGATACGAGGCTGGGGTAATGGTTTTTCACCGTCACCTTGTTCAAATGCCTGTAATCAACACATATCCTCATAGTCCCATCTTTCTTCTTAACAAATAAGATGGGCGGACCATACGGCAACACACTACGGCAAATAAATCCCTTACCTAGAATATCCTCAAGTTGCACGCTGAGGTCCTTGAGCTCTGCAGGGGCCATATGATAAGCTGGTATAGAAATAGGCTTAATTCCCGACTCCAAATCTATGGCAAAGTTAATATCTCTCTCTGGGGTAGACCAATTAGGTCAGTAGGGAAGACATTACTATACTCCCTAACCACAGGAACTGAATCAATAGTAGGGGCCTTGCTGGACACATCACGGACATATGCTAAGTACCCCAAGCACCTAGATGCAACTAGCCGTCAGGCCCGCATAAAGGTTATGATCCCAGTCGGTGAGCAACTATAAATACCCTGACATAAGACTGGAGGAATACCAGGCATGGCTAATGTAATGGTCTTGGCATAATAGTCCAAAACCGCATGATGAGGTGATAGTCAATCCATGCCCAGAATAACATCGAAGTCCAGCATATTAAGTAAAATAAGATCTGCCCGAGTCTTATGCCCCTGAATAGTCACCGCACAGGATCTACAAACCTGATCCACAACTAAAGAATCCCGTACCAGGGTCAAAACATGTAATGGGACCTCAAGTGACTCATATGGAATATCTAAACGTGGAGCAAAATATATAGACACATAAGAATACGTGGAACTTGGATCAAATAAAGCTGAAGCAGTCTGCTGACAAATAAAGTTAGTACCCCTGATAACATCATTTGATGCCTCAGCCTTTACCCTCACTAGAGCAGCATAGAAGTGGCCCTATCGGCCTCCCCCACAAATATTTACCCTACCACCTAACCTGCCTCCCCGGGAACCTCCCCAAATACCCTGCTGACCATTGCCCTGACTGTGACCTCGATCTATGCCTCTTGGTGGAGGTAGTGCTACTACCAACGGTCTAGCCCAGTTGGGACACTCCCTAGACTAATGCTCCAGTGAGCCACAATCAAAACATCCTGAAGATGATCGACTCATGATAACTCATCTGCGGTAAAAAGAAAGCGGACCTGATCCCTTCGAGCTCTGCCCTGTGGTGGAACCCCCTGAATGGGGCTGACTACCCTCAACTACTAGTAGGGCTGCCTGAATCAGCTAGCTGGACTGACCCTGCTGGTACCTATCCTGCTGGAATTGCTGGCGGGGACTTTCATAACTATCATGGCCTCTAAAATGGGACCCACTGAAGCTACCCTGATGCCTGGGTCTCTTATCGCTGCCCCCTTGGGCCTAGCGATGAATAATTTCAATAGTGCAAGCATGATTCACCACATCCTGAAAAGAGTGGCCCACAGAAATAAGGTGCTTAGTCCCCAACCTCAGGTAAGGTCTCAATCCACGCATAAAACATCGTACCCGCTCCTCCTCAGTGGGTAGAATCATAGTGGCACATTGGGAAAGCTGATGAAATCTAGCCTCATACTCTGCAATCATCACGTAACCCTACTCCAACTGAGTAAACTGATCCCGAAGTTGGTCCCGAAAACTCCTAGGGATATATCGAGCCAAGTAAGCCTCTGAGAACTAGGCCCATGCCAATGGTGGTGACCCAGCTAGTCTGGAATGTAAATAAGAGTGCCACCACTATCTGGCTGCCCTTCTGAAGTGGTGAGCAGTGAAGTTGGCACCTCTGGACTCCACAAGACCCAAGGAATGGATCTTCTCTTGAAAGGTAGTCAAGAACTCCATGGCATCCTCGCTAGTGGCTCCAGAAAATATCAGGGGCAATAACCTCTGAAATAGCCCTAACATCTTCTGATCCTATAATGACATCATACCCTCTGGAACTGCTAGCGGGGGTGCAATAACTGGTAGAGGCAGTTGAACCTCAGGTGCCGGCTGAACGGGCAGATCCCGAAGTGCTGGTATGCTCGATACTGGCGTCGAGGCCTGTGGTACCACTACAATAGCTGTAAAAAGTTGCACAATCACTGCCTGTAGTGTTGGGGTCATAATTGGTACAGTTGGAGGCTGTGCTGGTAGTGGTGGTTTCTCTGGCTGAGTAGGAATAAGAGCGTCCTGATGCTCCTCTACCAGCTTAAGCTCTATCTCCGGGTCGGGAGCTGGTGCTGCTCCCCTACCTGTCCTATGAGGATGACCTCTAGGCATGCCAGGCCTTGGTGCATTATCATGACCGGTGGTACCTCGCGTATGAACCATTCCTGCGAAAGAGTGGAACAAATGAGATTTCACAAAATCAATAAGACACAACACTGCATGAAATAATACAAAATAGAGAATCTTCTTAATGACATTGTGCAACCTCCCAAAGATAAGTTACGGACATCTCCGCACCCATCCGCTAGACTCTACTAGACGTTAGCTCTGTATAAGTGAGACCAATGAACCTGGGGCTCTGATACCAACTTGTTACGACCCAATTCCTTATGTCATGATGGCACCTACTATAACCCACTAGTAGGTAAGCCAACCCGTTAACCCAAAACTTCAAGTAATGAGATTGAGCACAGAAAGTAAATAAGAGTATCGAATTATAAAAGTAAACAGAATGAATAAGAGGAAGTATACCAAAACATGTTTTAAACAACTAAATATCCCTCCCAGAACCTGGAAGTCACATGTACAGAGCTTATATAAAATAAAGTATGAGTACAAGTCCCAAAAGTGGACCGAAAATATATATAACAACTGGCTAGTCTCAGAAGGCAAAAGATGGGCCAGTCATGTTGAAGGAGACAGGAATGATCCAAAAATGCCAAGTACTCACCCTAGTCTCCGAAGTTGACTACAACAGGCTTAATTTATCCATGGCGATAGCTGGTGCTTGGTCTTGCATCACAAAAGTAGATGTAGAGTGTAGTATGAGTACCAAGACAACAGGTACCCAGTAGGCATCATAGGCCGACTGAGTAGAAAAGGTAAAAACAATATGAAAAAGAAGAATAGCCTAAATAGGAGTTAACATAAGCATCAAAAGGGGAAAGAGTTATCACGACCCAACCCCATAGGCCGCGACTAGGGTCCGACCTAGACCCCCGTATACATACCTATCAGCTATACTTAAGTTGAACCATGTGTGATGTGATACTATATATAAAAACCTCAATGGTTTAAAATTTTTTCATAAACCTGTAGCCTCATTTACCTGTATCATAACAAGAAGGAAAACACGAGCCGACGAGGCTGCCATCCTACGACAAAATTTACAATACATCATATGAGCACAACTAAAATGAACTTACCAATAAACCACATACACATGTCTACATACCTCTAAGAGTAATAACTGCATCATATTGCGGGACAGGGCCCCCGCCTTACCCTTGAATAAACAAATATGTAAATCAAATGACCAGTATCAGAAATTAGGCTCCAGAATAGTGGAGTACTTCCAACATAGCTGAGAGGAACTCCTAAGCTGACGGATCTCCAAAATGAACATCTATACCTGCGAGCATGAAATACAGCCCCCGAGAAAAGGGTGGTCAGTATGATATATGTACTAAGTATGTAAAACATAAAACATCATAACTGATACCATAATTGAAATAGGGATGCAGGGGACAAGTATAAAAATTAACAAATTACTGTACCTGCATCTTAGAACACGTAATCATATACATTATCACATGTTGTGCCCAACCCTCTAGTGAACTCGGTGTCATAATCATTTCCTCATATTCACATGTCATCGTATCATCACGTATTTTATTTCATCATATCATCGTATATGGCATCATATCATCGTATACAGTATAATCTTATCATGTATGTCATCATATTACATCTGGTGCACACGGGGCTTGGGGTGACAAATGTATCACTCTAATCTCATATGCATGCCTACATAAAGTATCCGGCCATTTAGTGAGGGTCTCAGTGAATGGAGTGGTGTACGTCTATAGCGTACCATCATAATATACATATTGTATCTAGCCTGGGACTCGGTGAATAATTGTATCATCATAACATATAACATATATCACACCTCACATACAGAATCGTCTCCTCGTGCATGGAACTATACAAATCCAGCCTGGGATATGGTGAAAGAAGTAGTAAAACTATGCACGATAACATTCCGAGCCCATCGTGGGACTCAAGGAAGTATGGGTTACAGTATGCACGAGTAGAGTAGTGAGAAACCATATGCAACTAAGTTATTATTTGAGACTCGATGAAACAGTCAAGTGAACCGTCACCTAAAGACCAGAGGAGTAATTGTCTGAGGTACCCCTTTAGATGTCATTAGGGCTTACATCAGTTGGGGCTTCAGGGATCACAGACATGCAAAAAGATAATGCCACACAATTTATGCAATCAGAAATATAGTCTATGCAATCAGAAACATAATTTATCTAGTCAAAGACTCAACTTATGCAATCAGATGCATTTATTATTTCAGAGCCTTTAAAAATAGGAGATGGTACCTCCACTTACTATTCATTATATAACAGGCTTGAGAATAGTAGTTTGACTACTTTTAGACTCTTAATGTTCAGAAGTGACTACAATTCACGAGTTACACTTAGAGCTCATAAATGGAATTACCTCTAAACGCATATCATATATCATTTTACTTAAAATTAAGTCATTCTAAAGGAAAGAAGAGATAGGCTTTACATGTACTACTTTTCATCACATAGAAGACTTAAAGGCAACAACCCAGCTATTGCAAGAGTTCTAACATCAAAAAGTAAACGAGAGTTTCGACTTATATTCAGGGATTTATGAATAGATTGAATCCTAAATATCTCATACATATCATTCATAACTTACATCTAAGACATGACAAAAGAAAAGAAATATAGCTCTACATATTTATTCTAAAAACACGCCAAAAGCTTCACATACCTCGTATGGACTTCTCTTAATCACATCCACGACATCGTCCTCCAAACCTATTTAACATGGAAAAAAGGCGAGTATCAACAACCTTAAACTTTTCAGCACCTTCGGTTGCACATTAGTATTCACATAACTCATTTCCTCGCTCGCCTCTTCGACTAGTTCCTTAACTTGTTTAAAGAGTTACCGGAAATTGGGCAGCATCTCCCCTATAATATGCCCTATCCGAATTTCCAATTACATACCTAATTACTACATCCAACCAACAACAACAAACTTCAGCTCATATACAAGTAAAACATGGCAACATTACACTATATAAACTCTACCCCATTTGCTGAAAATTGTAATACCAAAATAGGGTTTCTAGTCTTTGTTTCACAAAACCTTTAATTATACGAAATGAGGGGTCGTGTTGATGCAACCAGAAGCACCCACACCCCTTTTAAAATACATTTAGTCCCTGCAACACATCACCACACACCTCACGCATCACCCCATATGCACAACACCCTATTTCGACGACAATTTAACTACGACGACTTCACTTTCAATTGTTTCTACTGTTGAGCATTTCCACGACCTTTTTTATACTTACAAATGTATAAAAGGTATATAATAGAATAAATAAGAACCCCATAAAGTCCAAATTTAAAGGATAAGTCTTACCTTACCCAAAATTAGCCAAAACTCGCCTCAGAACTTCTCTAGTCGCGCTGAAACTGTATGGACTGTTTCCCGTCCATTTTGGCTGCACCAAGTCATGAAGTTATATTTCTAATACCTCCATATCATCGTGTTATATTCTGGATAATTAATTTATAGAACGAAATTAGGACTTACCTATTTTTTTCCTCCTAGCCGCCACACTTTTCTATCCAAGTTTAGGGTTTGTTTTCTTTGTTTTGCAGCAGATTTAGGTGCAGGAACTGAAGTATATATTACATATACATACATATATGTGGTACCAAGAGGTTACACATGTCATACCCTAAGGGGGACACGTGTCCAGGCCATATTGGTCCACCGTATCCATGCATTGAAGGAGGGGCTGCCACGGGCAGTGGGGCCTACCTCCCCTAAGCATGTGGGTCACCTACTTGACCCCAAGCAGGTGGGTAACCTGCTTTCTTGAGGTGATGCCACATGTCACTCCTCCATTAGCTGCCACGTGTCGTGTTTTCCCCTTCCTCGTAGGTTCGTAATCTCATCTTATTTTAGGAGCCTATGTAATCCATGCTACGTAAGCTTAGTATGTCCTCAAGTAGCTCAAGTATGTAAGACCTCTATGTTGGTAGCTTACGTAGGTAAATCGATTCCTATGACTCATTATTTGGCCTCCAATTCCTTCTAGATTCTTATGACTCTATTTCCAACCTTCTCTACTATGGGGTAACACATTCTCCCTTCCTTAGAGTCATTTGATAGTGTCATAGCTTATCCGGCTCACATTATAAAGTCTAAGGAACTTAAGAGACATTCTAAGCTCGAGAGTGTGGGGTTTAATATCCTTCCCCCCTTTAGAACAGTAGTCCCCAAATGTTGAATACAACTTCCCCTAAGACTTTATACAAATTATAGGGAGATTCCTTTCTATTGCGATAACATACATTTTTATTCAAGTAATTAATATACGAGTTCTATGAGTGGGGGTTACCCGTAGACATCAGGAATAGGTATGGATACCTGTGGTTCATGTCTTCTTCAGCGTTCCAGGTTATTTCTTCACGATTCTTATTCCACCATAGCACCTTGATAACAGCTACGTCCTTAGTTCACAACCCTTTTAATCTGCTGATCCAAGATGGCAATAGGTTGCCCCTCGTAGGAAAACTTTCTTTTCATGTGGACCTCACCCATGAAGAATATTCTAGAAGGGCCGCTGATATATTCACGAAGCATTGATCTGTGACAACTGAATGTATTTCTTCAAATCGGATGGTAGGTCCCACTCATAGGCAGCTTTATCTATCATAACCCTTATAAACTTATACTTCCGTAGAGTGTGAGATCAGTTTTAACTATAACCTACTTTAATTGCCTTCCATTTCTGAGTCGGGATTCCCATCCCCCGTAACAGGCTATCAAGCCTCTGATGCTCCACTTCGTTTAAGCTATTATACAACTCCTCTTAATCCAACATGTAACACTTTAGGTATGCTATCCAACTCATTTTTTTCTAGTTTTATTACCATACAGTATATAGTAGTTCTTACACAAATGTGTGTAGGTACTTAGAGCAATTCTGAAAATGCCTTAGCATCGCTATACTAGAGGCTCACCTCTTTCAGTTGAGGTCAGGGCTCTGCCATGGCTTTTTTCCTTAATACTAATTATAGCTTAATAGTTCTTCCTCGAACCATCTTACACTTTCCTTGAATAGATTCTAAGTATGGAAATCACATTGCTATTATTGATTTCTTTTTATCAAGTAATCACTTGATCTTACTCTTAGTATGCCAATGCTCATAGGCTGCACAATTATTCTTGTGCCATTTGCACGAGGTGCGTTTCAATTTAGTCATAATCTTTTCTGTTCTTGGCTTACTCTATTCTATATGTGCCATTGCTTTAACATGCACTTACAATCTCTTTTTGTCATTCTTGTTTCATTGCCTTTTTCACTTCCCAGGGGATTACCCATCCTAGTGCTACTCTCACCCAAGCATGCTTAACTTTGGAGTTTTTACGAAATCCGGTGCATTAGTATGGGTATGATCGCGTCCATCCCTTATGGGGTTTCGTTTGAAGTTTAAGCATTCCCATTTATATATGATAACGTCAGTTGATTTTCTCTTATGCTTGTACTTCTCTTGTCTACTTCCCCCCTTTTAGGGTGTACACATATCATCCTCCATTTAGTTTCAACTATTCATACACGAATGATTCTACTCCAACATATTTAACGTACCTCACCATATGTACATTTTCTGTTAAATCATCCATACATTAGGTTGCCTTTATAGGAAACCCTAGCACAACCATAAGGTGCTTTAGTATTCGTAATGTATCATATAAAATCCCATCTTATGGTTGATACTCGAGTAATATCTATAATGTAACAGTGCATTTAAAGCCACATTCCATTCATCCCAATTAGTAATTAGCGCGGCTCGTAATTGGTTCAAATTCTCCACTCGAGAGTACTTATACTTTGATGATTCGTGTTTCAAGCTCCGTCATTATACTAACCTTATTCCAGTAGATACCACTTATAATTCTAATAACCTCGTAATGCAGCAGTTGTTCTATAAATCGACATTCCCTCTCCTTGCAGGATCTCACTAATCATCAAGGTGGAGTCACGTATACACAAAACTCTTTTATCCCTCCTAAACTTTCATCTTTGTCATGTGCTTAAGGCTCACTTCTAATCCTACTTATAACCATATTAACTTCGTTGTAGTAGGGGCCTTATCTTATTACCTTTTTCATCGTACTATACTTTTAATTCGTAACTATCTATTTCCCTTTTTGTTCGATACTCACACTTAATTAATCACATCTATCTTGAGTGCCTCTATTAGAACTTCTCTATTATTCTTCCAGCTCATATCCATTTTTGGTTGGGAGCAAGGAATTCCATATTACTCTTTATTTCCTTGCACTAGCTATCCTTTTCATCATCACACAACCTTTATTCGAAACTTTCCTTACAGAACTTGATAAATCTTCCTTACTTGTTCCATAGCTTGCTTTTCCGTTTCACACCTATCTTTACATACTATTTGCATGGACCACGTCATACCTTCTAGTTATTTCCTTACTAAGCTTTACTTATTCTCATAACGGTTTTTGTTATATTCACCTGGTACCTTGTTCGCATTCAGTCCCATAGTATAACACCGCTTGACTTTCTTCATGATTCTTACTATGGGCTACTTACCCTTCTTAGTTAGTATTATCCTTAATGTTTCACAAGCTATCTTATTAACACTTCATATCCTTCACAATTCTTTATCCCTCATACTCTTGTCTTAATCTTACTTTCTTTAACTATCACTTGTCATAGTTTTTCCCTATGTATCAATTCAGGCGATGTCTTACTATATCATTTTATCCCAAACTATCAGTCCTCTTTGAGTCATGTTTTTTGGCTTATAGGTCCTTTCTAACTTCATTCTACTATACCAGTATCGACCTCCTAGTTTCTATTACCATTAACTCAGCAATTAACTTATTTCTCGAGGTTAGCCATACTCATTTAGTCAAATATCATCATTGTTGCGAGCACAACCTTTTAAGACATACTACAACCCTGTATCTTATTCTGTTCTTATTTCTAGAAAAATTTGGGTAGAGTTTCCTCTTTATTTCTTACTACCTCAATACCTACACGCAGAAAATACCAACAGTACCTCACAGGGCACACATATATATATTCGTATTTTATCATATCGCAGCTACACAAGGCACCCACCATTAGCGGTATGAAAATGGACTCACCTCGTATGTCCACTCAAACTGCACCTGTTGCACTTTCCTGTATACTTTTTCTTTCATTTTTCAACTTTATATATCAATCGTATTGTAATACCTTACCTGACATAGGTCCTTCGTGCCTTTACTTACCTACGTGCTTTATAACTTCCAATATCATCAGTCAATCTCTTCAATCAATGTTGTCCTTCTATAGAAGTCAAAGGTTAGTATGAGGAATTTCATTCCCTATGACTCGGTTCTATCGCACGATCTTAGATATGAAAGAAAGTAACATCCTACATGTCCTGTAGCCTCCTATCTATAGATGTGGTGCACAACATATCGATAAACAAGACTCTACCAGACACAGAAGGACGAACTACTCTGATACCACTTCTGTCACGACCCAACCCCATAGGCCACGACTGGGGTCCAACCTGGACCTCCATATACGTACCTATCAGCTACACTTAAGTTGAACCGTGTGTGATGTGATAGTATACATAAAAACCTCAATGTTTAAAAAAATTTCATAAACCTGTAGCCTTATTTATCTGTATCATAACAGGAAGGGGCACGCGAGTCGACGAGGCTGCCATCCTACAATAATATTTGCAATACGTCATATAAGCATAACTGAAACAAACATACCAATAACCCACATATATATGTCTACAGACCTCTAAGAGTAATAACCGCATCATATGGCGGGACACGGCCCCTGTCGTACCCCTGAACAAACAAATATGTACATCAAATGACCAGTATTAGAAATTAGGCTCCAGAACAGTAAAGCACTTCCAACATAGCTAAGAGGAACTCCTAAGCTGATGGATCTCCAAAATAAACATTTGTACCTGTGGGCATGAAACGCAGTCCCCCGAGAAAAGAGGGGTCAGTACGATATATGTACTGAGTATGTAAAACATAACACATCATAACTGAGACCATAATTGAAATAGGGATGCAGGGGACAAGTATAACAATTAACAAATTACTGTACCTGCATCTTAGGACACGTATTCATATACATCATCACATGATGTGGCCAACCCTCTAGTGAACTCGATGTCATAATCATTTCCTTATATTCACATGCCATCGTATCATCATGCATTTTATTTTATTATATCATCGTGTATGGTATTATATCATCGTATACGGTATAATCTTGTCATGTATGTCATCATATTACATCCGGTTCACTATGGGGCTCGGGGTCATAAATGTATCACTCTAATCTCATATGCATGCCTTCATAAATTATTCGGCCCTTTAGTGAGGGTCTCGATGAATGGAGTGGTGTACGTCTATAGCATACCATCATAACATACATACTGTATCCAGCCGTCTAAGGAGGGACTCGGTGTTCCTTCCTTATTTTGCCATATATACCATCATATTACAGCCGGCTTGGGACTCTGTGAATAATCGTATCATTATAACATATAATATATATCATACCTCACATATGGAATCATCTCCTCGTGCGTGGAACTGTACACATCCGGCCTGGGATACAGTAAAAGAAGTAGTAAAACTGTGCACGATAACGTTCCCAGCCCATCATGGGACTCGAGGAAGGATGGGTTACAATATGCACGAGTAGAGTAGTGAGAAACCATATGCAACTAAGTCATTATTTGAGACTTGATGAAATAGTCAAGTGAACCGACACCTAAAGACCAGGGGAGGAATTGTCTGAGGTACCCCTTTAAATGTCATTAGGGCTTATATCAGTTAGAGCTTCAGGGATCACAGACATGCATCAAGATAATGCCACACAATTTATGCAATCAGAAATATAGTCTATGCAATCAGAAACACAATTTATCTACTCAAAGACTCAACTTATGCAATCAGACGTATTTATCATTTCAGAGCCTTTAAAAAAAGAAGCTGGTACCTCCACTTACTATTCATTATATAGAAGGCTCGAGAATAGTAGTTTGACTACTTTTAGACTCTTAATGTTCAGAAGTAACTACAAGTCATGAGTTACACTCAGAGCTCATAAATGGAATTACCACTAAACCCATATCATATATCATTTTACTTAAAATTAATTCATTCTAAAGGAAAGAAGAGATAGGCTTTACATGTACTACTTTTCATCACAGAGAAGACTTAAAGGCAACAACCCAGCTATTGCAGGAGTTCTAACATCGAAAAGTAAATGAGAGTTTCAACTTATATTCAGGGCTTTATGAATTGATTGAATCCCAAATATCACATACATATCATTCATAACTTACATCTAAGACATTCCAAAAGAAAAGAAAGATAGCTCTACATACTTATTCCAAAAACACGCCAAAATAAAGCTTCACATATCTCGTATGGACTTCTCTTAATCACATCCACGACGTCGTCCTCCAAACATATTTAACATAGAATCAAGGCGAGTATCAACAACCTTAAACTTTTCATCACCTTCAGTTGCACTTTAGTATTTACATAACTTATATCCTCGCTCGCCTCTTCGATAGTTCCTTAACTTGTTTAAAGAGTTACCGGAAATTGGGCAGCATCTCCCCTATAATCTTCCCTATCCGAATTCCAAATTACATACCTAATTACTACATCCAACCAACAACAACAACCTTCATCTCATATACAAGTAAAACATGGCAACATTACACTATATAAACTCTACCCAACTTGCTGAAAATTGTAATACCAAAATAGGGTTTCTAGTCTTTGTTTCACAAAACCTTTAATTATACGAAAACAAGGGGTCGTGTGGATGAAACCAGCAGCACCCACACCCCTTTTAAAATACATTTAGGCCCTGCAACACATCACCCCACACGCACAACACCCTATTTTGACGACAATTTAACTACGACGACTTCACTTTCGATTGTTTCTACTGTCGAGCATTTCAAAGACCTTTTTTATACTTCCAGAAGTATAAAAGGTATATAATACCCTACATAACAATCCCATAAAGTCCAAATTTAAAGGAGAAGTCTTCCCTCACCCAAAATTAGCCTAAACTCGCCTCGGAACTTCTCTAGTCGCGCTGAAACTGTGTGGACTGTTTGTTGTCCGTTTTGGCTGCACCAAGTCATGACATTATACTTATAATACCTCTATATCATCGTGGTATATGCTGGATAGTTAATTTATGGAAAAAAATTGGGACTTATCTATTTTTTTCCTCCTAGCCGCCATATTTTTCTCTCTAAGTTTAGGGTTTGTTTTCTTTGTTTTGCTGCAGATTTAGGTGCAGGAACTGAAGTATATGTTACATATACATACATATATATGGTCCAAAGAGGTGACACATGTCATACCCTAAGGGGGACACATGTCCAAGCCATATTGGTCCACCGTATCCATGCATTGAAGGAGGGGCTGCCACGGGCAGTGGGGCCTACCTCCCCTAAGCATGTGGGTCACCTACTTGACCCCAAGCAGGTGGGTGAACTGCTTTCTTGAGGTGATGCCACATGTCACTCCTCCATTAGCTGCCACGTGTCGTGTTTTCCCCTTCCTCGTAGGTTCGTAATCTCATCTTATTTTAGGAGCCTATGTAATCCATGCTACGTAAGCTTAGTATGTCCTCAAGTAGCTCAAGTATGTAAGACCTCTATGTTGGTAGCTTACGTAGGTAAATCGATTCCTATGACTCATTATTTGGCCTCCAATTCCTTCTAGATTCTTATGACTCTATTTCCAACCTTCTCTACTATGGGGTAACACATTCTCCCTTCCTTAGAGTCATTTGATAGTGTCATAGCTTATCCGGCTCACATTATAAAGTCTAAGGAACTTAAGAGACATTCTAAGCTCGAGAGTGTGGGGTTTAATATCCTTCCCCCCTTTAGAACAGTTGTCCCCGAATGTTGAATACAACTTCCCCTAAGACTTGATACAAATTATAGGGAGATTCCTTTCTATTGCGATAACATACATTTTCATTCAAGTAATTAATATACGAGTTCTATGAGTGGGGGTTACCCGTAGACATCAGGAATAGGTATGGATACCTGTGGTTCATGTCTTCTTCAGCTTTCCAGGTTATTTCTTCACGATTCTTATTCCGCCATAGCACCTTGATAACAGCTACGTCCTTAGTTCACAACCCTTTTAATCTGCTGATCTAAGATGGCAATAGGTTGCCCCTCATAGGAAAACTTTCTTTTCATGTGGACCTCACCCATGAAGAATATTCTGGAAGGGCCGCTGATATATTCACGAAGCATTGATCTGTGACAACTGAATGTATTTCTTCAAATTGGATGGTAGGTCCCACTCATAGGCAGCTTTATCTATCATAACCCTTATAAACTTATACTTTCGTAGAGTGTGAGATCAGTTTTAACTATAACCTACTTTAATTGCCTTCCATTTCTGAGTCGGGATTCCCATCCCCCGTAACAGGCTATCAAGCCTCTGATGCTCTACTTCGTTTAAGCTATTATACAACTCCTCTTAATCCAACTTGTAACACTTTAGGTATGCTATCCAACTCATTTTTTTCTAGTTTTATTACCATACAGTATATAGTAGTTCTTACACAAATGTGTGTAGGTACTTAGAGCAATTCTGAAAATGCCTTAGCATCGCTATACTAGAGGCTCACCTCTTTCAGTTGAGGTCAGGGCTCTACCATGGCTTTTGTCCTTAATACTAATTATAGCTTAATAGTTCTTCCTCGAACCATCTTACACTTTCCTTGAATAGATTCTAAGTATGGCAAACACATTGCTATTACTGATTTCTTTTTATTGAGTAATCACTTGATCTTACTCTTAGTAAGTCAATGCTCATAGGCTGCACAATTATTCTTGTGCCATTTGCATGAGGTGCATTCCAATTTAGTCCTAATCTTTTCTGCTCTTGGCTTACTCTGTTCTATATGTTCCATAGTACTAACACGCACTTACAATCTCTTTTTGTCATTCTTATTTCGTTGCCTTTTTCACTTCCCAGGTGGTCACCCATCCTAGTGCTACTCTCACCCAAGCACGCATAACTTCAGATTTTTAACAGAATCCGGCACATTAGTAAGGGTATGATCGTGTCCATCCCTTATGGGGTCTCGTTTGAAGTTTAAGCATTCCCATTTATATACGATAGCGTTAGTTGATTTTCTCTTACGCTTGTACTTCTCTTGTCCACTTCCCCCCTTTTAGGTTGTACCCATGTCATCCTCCATTTAGTTTTAACTATTCATACGCGAATGATTCTACTCCAACATATTTAACGTGCCACACCATATCTATATTTTATGTTAAATCATCCATACGTTAGGTTGCCTTTACAGGAAACCCTAGCACAACCATAGGGTGTTTTAGTATTCGCAATGTATCATATAAAATCCCATTTAATGGTTTATACTCGGGTAATATCTATAATATAGCAGTGCATTCAAAGCCACAGTAATTAGCACGGCTCATAATTGGTTCAAATTCTCCACTCGAGAGTACTTATACTTTGATGATTCGTGTTTCAAGCTCCATCATTATACTAAACTTCTTCCAGTGGATACCACTTATTCTTCTAATAACCTCAAAATGCAGCAGTTGTTCTGCAAATCGACATTCCCTCTCCTTACAAGATCTCAGTAATCATCAAGGTGGAGTCACGTATACATAATACTTCTTTATGCCTCCTGAACTTTCATCTTTTTCATATGCTTAAGGCTCACTTCTAATCCTGCTTATAACCATATTAACTTCGTTGTAGTAGGGGCCTTATCTTATTACCTTTTCATCGTACTATACTTTCAATTTGTAACTGTGTATTTCCCTTTTTGTTCGATACTCACACATTATTAATCACATCTATCTAGAGTGCCTCTATTAGAACTTCTCTATTATTCTTCTAGCTCATATCTATTTTTGGTTGGGCATAAGGAATTCCATATTACTTTTTATTTCCTTGCACTAGCTATCCTTTTCGTCATCACATAACCTTTATTCGAAACTTTCCTTACAGAACTCGATAAATCTTCCTTATTTGTTCCATAGCTTGCTCTTCCGTTTGACACCTATCTTTATATTCCATTTGCATAGACCACGTCATACCTTCTAGTTATCTCCTTACTAATCTTTACTTATTCTCATAACGATTTTTGTTATATTCACTTAGTACCCTGTTCGCATTCAGTCCCATAGTATAACACCGCTTGACTTTCTTCACGATTCTTACTATGGGCTACTTACCCTTCTTAGTTAGTATTATCCTTAATGTTTCACAAGCTGTCTTATTAACACTTCATATCTGTCACAATTCGTTATCCCTCGTACTCTTATCTTAATCATACTGTTACTTTCTTTAACTATAACTTGTCATAGTTTATCCCTATGTATCAATTCAGGCGATGCGTTACTATATCGTTTTATCCCGATCTATCAGTCCTCTTTGAGTCATCGTCTTTGGCTTATAGGTCCTTTCTAACTTCGTTCTAGTATACTAGTATCGACCTCCTAGTTTCTATTGCTATTAACTCAACAATTAACTTATTTCTCGAGGTCAACCATACTCATTTAGTCAAATCTCATCATTGTTGCGAGCACAACCTTTCAAGACATACTACACCCCTGTATCTCATTCTCTTCTTATTTCTAAGAAAATTTGGGCAGAGTTTCCTCTATATTTCTTACTACCTCAATACTTGCACGCAAAAATGCCAACACTACCTCACAGGGCACACATATATATATTCGTATTGTATCATATCACAGCCACACAGGGCACCCACTATTAGCGGTATAAAAATGGACTCACCTCGTATGTCTACTCGAACTGCACCTGTTGCACTTTCCTGTATACTTTCTCTTTCATTTTTCAACTTTATATATAAATTGTATTGCAACACCTTATCTGACATAGGTCTTTTATTCCTTTACTTACCTACGTGCTTTATAACTTCCAATATCATCAGTCATATTCTTCAATCTATGTTGTCCTTCTACAGAAGTCAAAGTTTAGTATGAGGAATTCCATTCCCTATGACTCGGTTCTATCGCACGATCTTAGATATGAAAGAAAGTAACATCCTACATGTCCTTTAGACTCTTATCTATAGATGTGGTGATCAATACACCAATAAACAAGACTCTACCAGATACGATCTGTAGACACTCCAAGGAAGAACTGCTCTTATACCACTTCTGTCATGACCCAACCCCGTAGGCCGCGATTGGGGACCGACCTGGACCCCTGTATATGTACCTATTAGCTACACTTAAGTTGAACCGTGTGTGATGTGATACTATACATAAAAACCTCAATGGTTTAAATTTTTTTTCATAAACCTGTAGCTCATTTACCTGTATCCTAACAGGAAAGGGCACGTGAGCTGATAAGGCTACCATCCTACGATAATATTTACAATACGTCATATGAGCACAACTGAAATGAACTTACCAATAACCCACATACACATGTCTACATACCTCTAAGAGTAATAACCACATCATATTGCGGGACAGGGCCCCCTCCGTATCCCTGAATAAACAAATATGTACATCAAATGACCAGTATCAGAAATTAGGGTCCAGAACAGTGGAACACTTCCAACATAGCTGAGAGGAATCCTAATTGACGGATCTCCAAAATGAATATCTGTACCTGCGGGCATGAAATGCAGCCCACCGAGAAAAGGGGGGTCAGTACAATATATGTACTGAGTATGTAAAACATAATACATCATAACTGATACCATAATTGAAATAGGGATGTAGGGGATAAGTATAAAAATTACCTGCATCTTAGAACACGTAATCATATACATTATCACATGTTGTGCCCAACCCTCTAGTGAACTCGGTGTCATAATCATTTCCTCATATTCACATGTCATCGTATCATCATGTATTTTATTTCATCATATCATCGTATACGGCATCATATCATCGTATACAGTATAATCTTATCATGTATGTCATCATATTACATCTGGTTCACTACGGGGCTTGGGGTGACAATTGTATCACTCTAATCTCATATGCATGCCTACATAAAGTATCCGGCCATTTAGTGAGGGTCTCAGTGAATGGAGTGGTGTACGTCTATAGCGTACCATCATAATATACATACTGTATCTAGCCTGGGACTCGGTGAATAATTGTATCGTCATAACATATAACATATATCACACCTCACATACAGAACTGTCTCCTCGTGCATGGAACTATACACATCCAGCCCGGGATATGGTGAAAGAAGTAGTAAAACTATGCACGATAACATTCCGAGCCCATCGTGGGACTCGAAGAAGGATGGGTTACAGTATATACGGGTAGAGTAGTGAGAAACCATATGCAACTAAGTCATTATTTGAGACTCGATGAAACAGTCAAGTGAACCGACACCTGAAGACTAGGGGAGTAATTGTCCGAGGTACCCCTTTAGATGTCATTAGGGCTTACATCAGTTGGGGCTTTAGGGATCACAGACATGCATCAACATAATGCCACACAATTTATGCAATCAAAAATATAGTCTATGCAATCAGAACACAATTTATCTAGTCAAAGACTCAACTTATGCAATCAGATGCATTTATCATTTCCAAGACTTTAAAAAGAGGAGTTGGTACCTCCACGTACTATTCATTATATAGAAGGCTCGAGAATAGTAGTTTGACTATTTTCACTCTTAATGTTTAGAAGTGAATACAAGTCATGAGTTACACTCAGAGCTCATAAATGGAATTACCTCTAAACCCATATCATATATCATTTTACTTAAAATTAAGTCATTCTAAATGAAAGAAGAGATAGGTTTTACATGTACTACTTTTCATCACATAGAAGACTTAAAGGCAACAACCCCGCTATTGCAGGAGTTCTAACATCAAAAAGTAAATGAGAGTTTCGACTTATATTCAGGATAGCTACAACTACCAAGGCTAGGAACCAAGAATCTACGATGTTAGGAGCCGAAGTACTATATCATTTCCAAATCCAGAATCTCTAAGAGTCAATTGATCTAGTGGTGACTTAGGGGTCGAGGCCAGGACTGGGATCCAGATGCTCACCCGAATGTTCAAAGTGGCCAAGGCCGGGACTGGGTATCCGAATGCTTGCCATAATACATAAAGGCGGTTGAGGCCGGGACTGGGTACCCGGATACTCGCCATAATACATCGGTGTAATTGAGGCTGAGACTGGGTACCCGGATGATCGTCATACTAGCAAGTCAGTAGAGGCCGGGGATGAGTACCCGGATGCTCCCCGATAATTCAGAACGGAGGCCGGGACTTGATACCCGGATGCTCACAGATAATTTATCCCATGATGACAAACATTCTACTCCCCAGCTAGAATACAACAGTACCAAAAAAATCTTTTCTCAAATGAGTCAATCGATATGCTGCCAAAGCTGGAACCGGAGACAAAGTCAACGATTATAAAATCTAATATTGTCGACGCATCACGAAAGTCACGATTGTATCGATTTATGGATGAAGATATTTTTAAGAGCAAGGGTAACGCCTAACTAAGGCCAAACTACTAGGAACTAGCCCGCTACACCATTCTACAAAGATCTAAGTCTACCGGAGCGACGTCGGGACATCTAAAGCAAGTTTACATCCTATACTAAGGCCAACATACCCCACAGTATCAACAACATTCTCATTCAACTCTCTTTATAATACTAAGAAATAACGACAAGTTACACATGCTTCTAAATATCCGAAAACCCGATAATAAGCCTAAAGCATGATTTCTAACACCTAAGATATACAATTAAACTACCCAACCCAAATTCCAACTATTTCAATATGCTTTCACACATTCCAGCTCAATCTAAAGAAAGGTAAAACCATAGCCTACCTGTAGGCTAAACACGTGGGCTCCAAATCACTATGTCGGAGCTTTTTCCTTCTAAACTACCTCGGAATGTTTTCAAGCTGTCAAAAATATAACCACGATGTCAATACGGTCATTTAGACACTAATAACACGGGAGCACCCCATGATGAAGTACTTGGCCTAATGAAACCTTTCTCTAACAAGTCCTTTAGTTATTACTTTAGCTTCTTTAATTACGCCAGGGCTATTTGGCAGGGAGGAATAGAGATAGGTTGGGTATTGGGGTGAAGGTCGATACCAAAATCAACTTCCCTTTTTGGAGGGATACCGATAAGGTCATCAGGAAAGACATTGGGAAACTCATGAATTATAGGGACAGACACAAGAGAAGGACTTTCGGAGTCGACATCATTAACCCTCATAATATTGTAGATGCAATCCTTTGTGATTAATTTTCGAGACTTAAGACAAGAAATGTGTCACGACCCAACCCCGTAGACCGTGACTGGGGTCTGACCTGGACCCCCCATACATATATTTATTAGTTGAGGTCACATTGAATCGTAAATAAGACAATATCATGTAACAGAGCCCCACTGGGTGATAACATTTTCATAAACTGTAGCCCTTTTCGTTTGTATCACAACATGACAGGGCACGCAAGTCGACAAGGCTGCCATAACATAGTAATATACATTATATATCATGTAGACCCATCTGAATCAAACTGACATACACAACCCACATATACATGTCTGCAGACCTCTAACATATAAATGATAACATATGGCGGGACAGGGCCCCCGCCGTACCCCTGAATGGACAAAACAATTTTTATATATCAGTGGACAGTATCAAAAACTAGGCCCCGATATAATAGAGCCTCTTCAAACTAATCTACATGGAATCCTAAGCTGACGGACTCCCAAAATCTGTATCTGTACCTGCGGGCATGAACGCAGCCCCCCCGAGAAAGGGGGTCAGTACGATATGTGTACTGAGTATGTAAAACATAATATAATACAACTGGAAACATATCTGAGATAGAGAATCAGGGGATAAGATATCAATTCAGAAACCTGTACCTGTACTTGATGAATTACAAAAACATGCATGTTCGAGTCATATCATATAGCCGGCCCTTTTGGGGGTCCGGTGAATCATCTCTGTAAAATCATCTCTGTAAAACCATCATGGCCCCAGTGCCATCACCACCTTATTACAACACATCATCATATATTTATACACGTATCCTGGCCCTCTATTGAGGGACTCAGTGAATAATGCAGTGAACTGTGCACGAGAACGTATCCTGGCCCGGGACTCAAGGAAAGAAGTGTTACGGTATACACGAGTAGAGTAGTGAGCAACTATATGCAATTTAAATAGTTATCAGAGACTCGACAGAATAAGAAAGTTAAGCTTTTATTTGAGAACCCAAGTAACGGTGTAGTCATCTCGAGTGTCCTCTAAATGCCATTATGGGCTGTCTCAATTATAATCTCGGGGCTCCTAGACATGTACTAAAGTAAAGCCAAATCGCTTATGGAACCAAAGACATTTGTTAACATATAGTCTGTAAGACTTGGAACCTGTACATTTGTTACTTTTTTAACATATAAAAGTTTCCAGGGAAATAGTTCGATTATTATAAAAGTTTGATATTCAGACGTAAATAAGAGATGCTAAGAATGGAGTTACCCCGGAACTCTTATCATGTTTAACCTACAACTAAGACATGCCAGAAGAAGAAAGAGAATAAACTATATATGGTCTGTACTTTCCTTTATGGGATCTGCATACACATGTTTCATACCCGGCCCATCATGGGGCTCGGTGAATCATTATGGCATCATAATCTCACTTTCGTACCAAATACGTATCAAAGGAAATGAGAGATAGCTTTCCACATACTAGTGTTTAATACATAGAAGCCTTACTAGGCAATACTCAATTCTTGCAGAAATTCCAATACTAAGCAGTGGATATGGGTTATGAGGCATACTTGGAGTTTTGGGAATGGAATTATCCCCACATTTCACACATAATTCACTTAAGGCTAAAACTTGCCAAAAGGAAAGAAAGATAGCTGTACGAGCTTATACCAAAACATGCCAAGAGAAAGCTTTACATACCTTTTGGGAGTTACCCTTTATCCTGCTCGTCTCGTCGTCTTCCGAACCTATTCAATATGAAAGTAATACAAATAACAACTACTCTTAAATTTCCAGCATCTTGGATTATGCCTTAATGTTAATGGAATCTATTTCCTTAGTCGTTTCCTCGATTAGTCCTTTAGTTTGTTAAGGCGTTAACGAAAATTGGGCAGCACCTCCCCTATAATGTGCCCCATCCAAATTTCGAATTAGGTCCCTAATACCTACATACAACCAAAAACAACAACCTGCAGCAATTCATATCAACAATCTACAGCATAAACTCCAAACGACTTATTCGAAAATACGATATCAAAATAGGGCGTCTAGCCTTTATTTTTGTGACGCCTTTAATTATACGTAACGAGGGGTCATGGGGTATCAACCAACAGCACCCTAACCCACATTATATCATATTTAGGCCCTGCAACAACCAGCCAATACCCCTGCAGAAGTACTTCACAAAGCAATACTTTATTTCGACGACAATTCAACCATAGCGACTACGTTTTAGCTTATTTTGAATGCCAAACTTTTCAAGCCTTTTACCCAACTTCCAGCAGACCCTAAGGTGTGTAATAAACCCTAATTTAACCTCATAAACTTCAAATCAAAGGGGAAGAACCTACCTTTCCCTAAATTGGCTAGAACTTGTCAAATCACAACTCGGAACGTCTTCAAACGCGCTGAAATTGAGCGGGCTGTTTGTGCGACTTGCTCGCTGACCCAAGCAGTAAATTTATGTTATTATAACCCTAAATTCATCGTATTATACCTTAGATAATTTATTTACGGAGAGAAACTCGGAGGCGTACCTTAGCAGCCCCTAGGTCGTAGCTTTCCTCTCTTCTTCCTCTCACGTTTCTGTCCAATTTTTCCCAAGTGTACAGCTGAAGAAATGACTTCTTGGTCATCATAATATACATATATATGCATATATACATCTCCACGTGCTTGAGGAACACCGTAGCTAATTAATTCACGGAAGAAAATCAAGGAACTTACCTTAAACTTTCTCCAACCATGGCTGCCTCTTCTCACGTTTTGTTCTCTATGTTTTGGACTGATTTTTGGCTAAGTATGTTGTACTTAGCCATTACATATATATCCAGCCTTTTTAAAAGGTACCACGTGGCAGCCCCTTGGGGGTGACACGTGGCAGCCCCCTAGGACGCCACCTAGTTCATGCGGCCTATCACACATCGCCATGTGGCAGTGGGGTCCACCCCCCCCAAGCAGGCAGGTGAGTCACCTGCTTGCTTGAGATGCTTTCTTGTCACCTGCTAGCTTGACTTTCGTAAGTTCGGAACTAGTTTTTGTTCCCTCTCGTAGGTTTGTAATCTCGTCTTATTTTAAGATCCTATGTAACCCGTGCTACGTAAGTTTGATATATGCTTAAGTAGATCAAGTGCATATGACTTTTAACTTAGTAGCTTACATAGGTAAATCGAGTCCTACGACTCATTACTTGGCCTCCAATTCCTTCCGGACTCTTATGATTTCATCTCCAACCTTCTCTAGTATGGGGTATCACATTCTCCCTTCCTTAGAGCCGTTTGATAGTGTCGAAACTTAAGTGGCTCACATGCTAGCTTCTAATTAACTTAAGGGACATTCCGAGTTCGAAGATGTGGGGTGTAACAAAATGAACCTACTCTTCACTACCGTATCATGACCCTTCCATTCAAGAATAGACTCATTTGGAAATTGAAACTTGACTTTATAAGTCCTACAATCTATGGAAGCATAAGATGAAGTAACCAATCCATGCCAAGTATAACCTCAAAATCTACCATATCAAGCTCCACGAGATCACAAGGAACAACTTTATGCAAGATAGACATGGGACAACCCTTATAGACCTTTCTAGCAACAACCGACTCACCAACGGGGGTAAAGCTAGGAATGGAGTAACAAATGACAAATTTGCACCCAAATCTAATAATGCATACACATCTAAAGCAAAGACCTTTAACATACTGGTAACAACATTTGGTGCTTCCTCAACCTCTTGTCTTTCATGGAAAGCATAAAAGAGGTTGGTGTATTGGCCACCTCCTTGACCTTGTTGACCATGAGCAATTTGGCCTTGAGGCCTAACACCACCACCTCTACAATCTCTAGCATGGTGGTCCGGCTTGCCCTACTTGAAGAATGCATTGGATCTAGCTAAGCACTCCCCTTTATGAGGTCTTCCATACTTCTTGCAAGTAGGAAAAGCTTGGGCACCAATATTTTCTCTAGGAACCATCGGGTTAGCACCCTTATCCTTGTTGAACCTTGGAGTAGGAGTATCGGTGGAACCTTTCCCTATGAATCATTTCCCACCTTGGACCTTTCCACTACCACCATAACTGGAACTTTGAGGATTGAACCCTCCACCATTGAATCTAGCCTTCTTGAACCCTTTTGACCTCTCCCTCAACTTATCTTTTTCAATTTGTTCTGCATATGTCAAAGTCGAGATATGTCCATTTTCTTTACCAATATGACCATCTTTCACTCTTTGGATACCAAACTAGAAATACTAGAAATAAACTTGCTCATCCTTGCCCTTGTATTGGAGACCATGAAAGGAGCATACTTTAAACATTTGGTGAACTTGAGGGCATATTCCCTCACACTCATGCCCTCTTGGTGAATATTGATGAACTCTTGGATTTTTGCCTCTCTTATCTCTAATGGAAAGAAGCGGTCTAAGAAAGCTCCCTTGAATTCTTCCCATTCTATAGGCTCTATATCTTCACCCCTCTTTGCAACCCATTGCTCATACCAAACCCTTGCCACACCCTTGAGTTAATAGGCTACTAGCTCGGCCTTTTCATGTGGAATCACACCCATGATTTCCATGATTCGATAAACCTCTTTAATGAACTCTATAGTTTCCTCATCTACTTTAGAACCATCAAACTTGGACAGATTTATTCTCTTGAAGTCTCAGATCCTAGAAGCCAGAGTAGGCACTTGAGGAGGGGGAGGAACAATTCCTTGGTTATTTTGGTTGTCTATAGCTTAGATCAATAATGTGATGATATTCTGGCATTCTGCATGGGTCACCCCTTCCTCATGATGTGGAGCTTTGGGAACTGGAGGAGCTTGTTCCTCATCATCAAGCCTTTCTCTAGATGGAGGTACTCTTCTTGGAGGCATGATCTAGAAGACACCAAAACCATGTGTTAGTTAGAGGAAGTCTTAGGACACTGTAGGGCATGACATAAATTTGAAAGAAGTGAAAACTTTTCTAAATATCCCATAGTCTCCTATTCATAGTTGTGGCATGCTTCACAACCATGAATAAGACCCTATTTGATGTGGTATGTTGGACTTCCAGAACCATTCAAAACCTCGAGCTCTAATACCAAGTTTGTCACGACCCAAGCCTAGGGCATAGATGCGACACGGCGAATGAGACACCTGGAGGTGCCTCACCCAAGCCTCTTAGAATTAATTTAGCTTTTCATAGGTAATGACATTCAATCACAAGCGAAAATAAAAGGGACAATGGGACTAAGAGAGAACAACATAGAATATGAGTCAAAACAAATCTTAAATATTATCCATTTATGTCCAAGCATACCTCTACTAAAAGACTTGGTGGGAGCTAAGACATGTCATTAGCTCACCCTCATATTAAATGGAACAAGTACCAAAAAGGAATCCAAAAGTCTTTACATAATATAAGCTAGAAAAGAGAAAGGGTATTATTCCTGAAACATAGGAACTCACCAAGGTAGTAGTTTTCAATGATAAAACTAGCCATGGGGAGGTGAATGTGGTGCAACGTCGTGTAACATCCCCTAAAAACGTTGTATACGATATTTCAATTTTTGCCTAAACATGATACAGCCTCTGTATTTTGGTCATAACTTTTCATAGAAATATCCAAATTGAGTGATTCAAATTTCTGAGTAACCACAAGATCATTAACTACAACTTTTATGAAGACCATATTTTAAGATTCGGAGGTTAAGTAGGTCAAATAAATTAATCTGTGTAAGGTAGGATGCTGTTATGGAAATGAGTGTTTATAGAAGGAAAATGATATCTCACTGTAGGTTTATCCAAATTGGTTGATTCTTGAACTATATGAAACTAGACTTCCATATCTACAATTCTTATGAAGACACCAAATCCTAATAAGGAATTTATCTTATTCAAACGCAGCTCCCAAAAAGAGTATTCTGTCAAAGATAACTCATTTCACCTACCATAGAAAGATCTAGATACATTTGACATCACTCATGACATAAATTGTCCTCCATTTAACATCATCCATGACATCAATATATTCCACTAAATTTTCAGATTTTTATTTATAATTATTTTATTTATTGTTAGGTCATCTTTCCCACCTATAAATACCCACCTTATTTCCTCATTTTATTCATCAAGCTTTCTCAAGCAAATCTTCTCTCTATACACATTCTCAAATATAGTTTTAGTTCTTAGTAGTGAAGAAATACTATTCCGGTGATTCATATATTCCGGGTAGTACACAAAACGTTCCGGCAAGAAGAGAAGCTAGGACTCAAGAGTGTTCATTAAGTCTTTCGGTACCAACTAAAGCTTCGGTTTCCAGGTATGTAAGGTTTCAATGAGAGTATTCCTTCCACTCTCATGTCTAAATTATTTTGATTATATGATAAATTATGTTTATTTTCTTTAAGCTTTACTCTAAGTTATGTGGGTGTTTATCCATGGGTTCTTCCACCCATGTAGTCCAAAAACTCTTTCAATTAAATATCTTGATTTCAAGTAATATTTTCTTATGTTAATTCTTAATTTTACTTAATAGTATGAATCATGATTAAACTAATGATTATTGATCTATTTTGATGCAACATAATTTCATATGTATGAATTGATGGTTTACAAGTAATTCTTTTATTTATCTATTTAAAGGTTCTTGAAATTCATGGTGGGTTGTTTAAAGCATGATTTTTAATTAATGGATTTCAAAGTATTTATGTATATTTATTTACATACATATTTGTAATTTGAAATAATTTGAACACACCTAGTTTTACTATGTTTTTAATAAAGTTGACTTGAAAGCTTTGACTCCAAATAAATGTTTATGAAAACAATATCTATGATCAAAAAGGGAGTCTTATGAAATAAAAGAATGATGAAATGATATGAATGATGGATTCTTTATGCAATAAGGACAATTCTTGCATATTTGAATTATCAAATGTTTTAATGAGCTATTCTACCGAATATGATGTTTGAATTCTCAAGTTATATGCTATGAATATTTTGAAGTATTAAACTATTCCGTGGGATTGACTTAGCACCGAATGAGGCATTGAGGTGGGATTCGGTAAAGGAATCCTAGTAGCAACCCCTTGTCTCATTAACTATGTGTCAACATAGGAGCCCTTGTAGGCTTAGGCTAATGGATCCATAAATAGCCCTTAAAGTTAAAGTTAAAGAAATGAATGAAGTTGACGGAGTTCTACCTGGCAAGTAGTCTCCCCGGCCAACGTAGGGGGTTATGTTGGATTCCATGTAATAGCTCGCATGGTCTTAAATGTCGGTTATGGTTAGCTTCCCACAAAATGAATGTTTTAAAGGATATCCATATGATTTATTATGCATGTATTACATTATGTTCCATATTACATAAATGTTATAATATTTTCTCAATGTTCATGCATCCTTACATACTTAGTACATTCAAAGTACTAACGCATACTCTTTTGCCTACATGATATCACCATGTAGGGCTATTTGTTGATCCACTAGCCTAAGCCTTCAAGGGCTCCTATGTTGGCACATACTTAATGAGACAAGGGGTTGCTGCTAGGATTTCCTTACCAAATTCCACCTCAATGCCCCATTCGATGTTAAGTCATTCCCACAGAATAATTCATATAATAATAACATAGTCATTTACATAGTTTTAGATCATCAAAACATCATTTGATAGAATAGCTCATTAAAACCTTTTATTTGATTCACAAAAGTGAAAATTGGCCTTTTCCAAGTAAAATACATCATTTCGTAATTATTTCATCATTTCATAAGACTCCCTTAATCATAAACATTTGCTTTCATAAACTTTTATTTTTGAGTCAAAGCTTTCAATTCAACTTCATTGAGAAAATAAAGAAACTAGGTGGGTTATATTCATTTCAACCTTCAAATTATTGACATCAATGATACCATGCATGAGAATAATGTAACATGTCAATTAAACATCTTTAAGCAACCCATCAATAAACTTTAAAGCTCATCTTCATGCCTTCATATAAGGATCTTTGATAAATTAACCATTTCATAAAATTAAGAGTCAATATAAGCCAATATAGGTAAATAAACTTTAAATAGACAATAATATATGCATTTTGAATCATAATATAAAAACCCATAAGATTTCACCGTATGAAATTGAATTTCTAAGTTGAGAAAATACTTGGGATCCATGGGTGGAAGATCCCATGAATGATACCCACATGCCTTGGGGAAATAAATCCCAATGCAAGCTTAAAGATTGGGGCTTGAAGCTATTTGAATGAAACCCTTGCTTTCTTGATGAAAGGGAAGACCTTGACAGAAACTTGAGAGGTTAGGGTTTTCAGTTATTAGAATGTAATTGAGAATAAATGAGTTTGGAAGGGCTTAGGATCCTTTAGATAGGGTGAATTCAGTCCTCAAAATGACCTCACTTTTATTGTTAAAATACAGAAAAAGACCAAAACACCCTTATTAAAATTGGTCGAACTTAGCTTCAGTAGGGACCCATCATGGTCCGTGGTGCTCACCACAGCCCGTGGGGGTGTCTCGTGGTGAAGGACTTGAAGGACGAAATCTTTGGGTTTATAGGAAAAGTCTTTGAACCTCCTCCTTGGAGAACTTCACGGTCCGTGGAGGGCATCACGATCCATGAAATGTGGTCGTGGTGCAGGACCTGCAAGAGGACCTATAGGAGTGACCACCTCGGAACACACCAAGATCTGTGAAGAGCTCCACGGCCCATGGTGGTCACTCGTGGTCTTTGCCTTGAAAAGTTTTCTGAGGCCTTAGGGGACGGATCACCACGGAGGGAACTATGATCTGTGGTGCTCACCACGATCTGTGGTCCCTTCCCATGGTCCCTTCCCTGCAGGGTCATATTTCAAAACCTCCACCACGGTGGCTCACCACGAGGTGTGGTGCATTCCACGGCCCATGATGGCCTTTCGTGGTCATCACCTGGTGCCAGTTTTTTGCATTTCTTTGAAACTTCATTATTTGTTCTTCGTACTAGGACATTCTAATTTATGGGATCTTATAGTCTAAGATGATTTTCCTTACTTTTTTAAAAAATTATTTAAGTCTAGACTTTCTATTATTTCTCTGAATAAAACTAATTGTATGCCTAACTTTTTTAATTATGGGCTCAAAAAAATAAAGACTATCTTTTATAATTAAATTATATAGATGATAAGCACATCTAATCTGAAAATATCTATTAAAGGGGGGAAAGCATAGTTTTCAAAGACATAAGGTAAGTAAGAAATAAACAACAACAACAACAACATACCACTACCTCATGAATATAGAGAGGAAATTTCTGAAAGAACCTCGGCTCAAAAGTCACAGTCTCAAGTAAGACAGAAAAATAGTATATATAGCATGATGGGAAAAAAATAAAAAGCAATGTCAATTTTACAAGACAAAAACAATAATGATAGCAAAGTAATGTGATAGTCAAAGGCAATAACAACACAATTATAAAGGCACGCCTAGACCTACAACCACTCTAAACCGACATACAACAAGACACCATTCTATCCCTACAAGTAGGGATGTTCATGGTCCGATTTGACTCGACTTTTGGCTAAAACTAAACCAAACCAATTAAGGCAATTTTTTTAATATTCAAACCATTATAATAAATTCTATCGATTTCAGTTTTATCGATTTGGTTTATTTTTTACGGATTGAAATAATATATTTTATGATGCAAAATAATTGACAAACTTATTTACTACCTTCATACTGCAAATCAATAGAATTTCAAAACAACTGCCATTAATATTCAAAGATACCTGAACTCATTCAGAGATAGTGAGGACAGAAGAAAAGTATATAAACTAAATAAGTTATAATCAATCCAAGCTAGAGCTATTAGAGAGAAGCAAATATGGTTCCAATAATAACAAACTTGAATATGTCCTGACTGGAACTATGTTTGATGTTCTTGTAAAGTATATAAGCTAAAATGATAAGCTCTAAAAAGGGCAAAATATCAGCAACATAAATCCATAAGTTGGTAGATTGTTCAACTCCTACGGTCTACGAAGGAAATGACTTCAAAAATAAAGAATTGACAGTATGTTTTGACTGTCCAAGTTCGATACCAAATCTGAGAAGAGGAACCACCAGAACAAAAAGAAGTCCTTCAAGAAGCATCATTTTTTTCACTATTGCATGAAGTAATTGAAGCATTCCAGCCGTGGCCAATAGAAAACTTGCTACTTTACCTTTCTTCAAGATGAAACTATTTGAAAAAAAACTGAAAGCACAGATCAGCACAGCAGCATATGCAAAAATAGCCTCGAAAGAAATTACAAAATTTCCACCACAAGAAAGATAGCAACTACTGCATAGTAGTACAACCTCCACAACAACAAAATTAAGAAGGCTAGCCCATAAAATGTTAATTATATATATTACTTTTTTATTAATCAAGTTGAGAAAAATAACAAGGTCTTTAAACAGTCCTCCGAATGATCAACATTCAACACAAAAAACCCATATACCAACTGTCACCAGAGAAAGATCATTTAATTGCTTGTATAAAAGTGTGATTAAATACAAACAAAAAGTCAATAGCATAATCCAAAAGTACTTCAAGTGAAGCAGCAGCAAACACCTGAAAATTAACTACCAAAGAGCAAAACAGTTGCACTACGAATTTCAATTGCAACATCCAAACTAATCAATGTTTAAGGTTGTGCCAGCATATTCTAAAAAAAGAAAGAAGAAAGTTTAACAAAGTAGGCGTTAAAACTTTTTAAAACATAAAAGACATATTCATAAAAAGTTAAATGTGTAAATTTACCTTTTTCAACTATCTCAAGTTTCTGAATTTCATCTAAAAGATCTTCAAGCTTGCATTCTTTGGAAGTTGATCTTAACCATTGTTGAGTGCAAATAAGAGCTTCTATTGTCGTTGGAAATAAAGAACTTCGACAAGTGTCAAGAATCCGACCATCGGTGCTAAAAGTTGATTCAGAAACAACAGTAGAAATAGGAATAGAAAGAACATCTCTTGTCATCCTAGAAATAATTGGATATCTAGCCCAAGAAACTTTCCACCAAGCAAAAATATCTAACTCTTTGGCCTTTTTCAAATCATCTACCAAGTACTTCTCAAGTTCTGATTTATTTTCAGTATTGTCTTCATCTGCCAAATATTTCTCTCATTGTGATTGCCACATCTCATCACTATGAATGGTATCAATTTCATCATTCAAGCTTGTTTGACCACCAATTTTATCGGTATGAGTCCCACAAAAAGAACTTATGTAGTAATCATATAAGCGACTCAAAGTATTCATCATCTTTTTTGATTTTTTGTCTCCCACCAAACAATCATAAGAGTTTTTAAATAGATATTCCACATATTTCAACTTGTATCGAGGATCCAAAATAATAGCAATGAATAATAACTTGTTCATACTTTCAAAAGTACCCCAGTATTTGTTAAAGCTCCATCTTTTTATCCATGCCACTCAAAATAGAATCTTCACTACGAACATATTTGTAAATTATATTTGAAAGATTAAAGAACTCATGGGAGAATGAATTGGAAGTAACATATGAAGTTCCTGAGAATTTCAAAGTTACCTGGTAGAAAATCTCAAGGAACTTAATGAAAACTTTAACATTCTTCCAATCATCTATCGATGGATGCCCTCCCACATTATTTATTTCTAAACAATACTTGAGGTACTTGTGATCATCATCATACATTCTTGAAAATGCCCTTTCAAATTTTATAGTTGTATCTAGAATCATATATGTGGAGTTCCACCTAGTCTCAATATCTAAAGTTAAAAGACCATGAGTGTCAATCTTAACCTTCTCGACAAATGACTTAAAGGAATCAAACCTTCTAGCTGAGTTTAATAAACATATATAAATATATATAATATTTTAAATATGTACATATTTATCGGTTCGGTTAGGTTTAGTTCGGTTTAGTTTGGTTTTCTTTATAGGTAACACCAAACCAAACTAAATGTTATCGGTTTTTTAAAATCTAAAACCAAACCAAACTAAACCGATCCATTTTTCATTTTATTGAATCGGTTTGACTTGGTTTATTGATTCGGATCGATTTTTCGATCTCGTTTGAACACCCCTGCCTACAAGTCTTCTACCCTAATTTGCGACCTCCACTCTTTTATATCTAAGGTCATGTCCTCAATGATATGGAATGACACCATATCTTGTCTAATCACTTCTTCCCAATATTTTTTGGGTCTACCCCTACCCCTCTGTATAACCCTTAAATCCAATTGCTCGCACCTTCTAACTGGGGCGTCAACACACTTCCTCTATACATGCCCAAACTAGCTTAATATAGCAATCTCGATAAAAGAGAAACCTTAAAACATAATAGCCAAACAGACTAAACTACATGATCATAGTCTAACAATGCCTCTACTAACTAGGACGGAGGCTTGGGACAAGCCCTAGTTCACCCAAACATAAGAAACTAAAAGTCATGAAGGAAATCATAAAACTCATATGGGATGTGTCCTCAAAAAATTAGAATTCACCAACAATGTACTCAAGAGTGATTAGAAACTATCCACGTGCGGGAGGATGGAAGTTGAATCCTATATTATGAGACAATGTAGGCAAAAGTATACGTTAGTACATGAAATGCACTAATATGTGAAAACACGCATAAAGTAGACATGATATCGGAATGAGCATAAAACATGAGATACAAGACTAAGAATCCTTTAAAATATGAAATTAAATCATAAGATATGAAATACAATCAATGCATTATTTAAAAGACATAAGAGAGCAGAAAAGAAACATAGTTTATTTTGTGGGATATTAACTTTAACCGATATTTAAGACCATGTGAGCTATAACATAAAATCTGATGCAGCTCCACACCAAGAAGAAAGAAGTTACTTACCAAGGTAGACTCTGTATCTTAATCATTATCATGTGTTATATGTGAATTCACTAGTTAAGACAATTAAGGCAAACCTACGGAGGCACGTAGTTTGGGACTCGAGGTTGCTACTAGAGACTCCCTTACCAAGTGTCCATCACAAAGTCATCTTGGTGCTAAGTTAATCCCAACAAAACAAGTAAATCATTTATTATTCATATCATTAGGAAAGGCAATAATAAATAATAATCCACATCAAAAAATATATCATAAGGATATCTCCTTGAAAATTATGATCATAACATAATTCATATACACACTTATATTTCTAAACATCTAAATCATGATTCCTTCATATTTTGAGAAAACCCTTCACAATTCATTGATACTTACTTGAAAATGTCCTTGAAACATAATTCGTCATATTCATAAAACATAAATAAATACTTCATCAAATTCATAATCATAATTCATAGTTCGTAGGTAAAAATCATGGCATAATGCATGGGTCCATATAAAATTAATTAAAAATCATGTATTGTAGTAAATTCATGCATAAAATAGTGAATAACAATAATTGAAATCAATTGAGAAAGACCCATGAAGAATTGACATAAAACCTTCATTGAATTGGGTGAAATTAAACTTGGAGAATTGAAATCTTTTGGGACCCAATGAATGAAAGGAATCCAATATGAATCCTCACACACCTTGGTAATCAAAGACCTAATACAATTTAGATTGGGAGTCTTGAAACCTTGAAGATACTTGAAACCCAATACAACAAATTCGATTATTAAGGACAAATAATTTCGTCACTTATAAATCATATTTTGTCACTAAAAATCTTGTGTGACAAAAAAAACCGTCAATCAGTTGTCCCTAAATACAACAACAACAAACCCAATATAATCTCACTATGTGGGGTCGGGAGAGGGTAGAGTGTACGCAGACCTAACCCTCACCTTGAAAGGTAGGGCGGCTATTTTCGAAAGACTCTCGGCTCAAGAGATGAAAATAAGATAAAAGGTCAGATAGGGACAAACATATCGAAAACAAGATGAAAATAAGGAATAGCAAAAGTGAGAAAGTAATAATAGAATAATACATAAGAAAGAGGAATTAACTACTATAAATAAATAAGATAATCAAAGTACAACAGTCCCACACCTATAAATAGCAATACAATGCATAAATCAAATGACAATAAACAATGAGCAGAACTACAACTACTATGGTGTAAGGATAAGTCACCTAGCCTTTTATCGTAATCTAAGTCCTCCACAAAGGAAATTATAATGCGCGTACTAATAGGGAAGAATAAAGAGACTATGTACTAACCTTCTACCCTAATGCGGGTCCTCCATACCCTCCTATCTAAGGTTATGTCCTCGGTAAGCTGTAATAGTGCCATGCCATGTCTAATCACCTCTCGCCAATATTTCTTCGCCCTACCCTACCTTTTCTGAAACCATCCATGGCTAACCTCTCGCACCTCCTCACTGGGGCATCTGTGTCTCTCCTCTTCACATGCTCAAACCATCTCAGTCGCATTTTCCGCATCTTCTCTTCAGTTGTCCCTAAATGTGAGTCACTAATAGTTTACAAAAATAATTTAGTGCTTCGTCGCTAAAAAAGTTATATTAACTACAAAAAGAAAAACTATCCCTAAATGCATAAACATTTGCGACGTATTTATTTGTCATAAAAGTGCAATTATTTTGTAGTTAAATAGTATGCTTTTGTCACTAAAAGAGTTATTATCACTGACAAAATTATATTGTCACAAATTATTTGGTTCAATCAGTGACGATACCAACTGTCTCTCAAGTTATATTTATTTCGTAGTTAAAGAAATGTAATTTCTTCACTAATAACTACTTTTTATATACAAAAAAATATTTCGTCCTTAAATATGTAAATTAGAGACGAAAAAAAGGTTAACAATTTTGTAGTTAAATCTATCATTTTGTTACTAAAAGTATTGCTTTTATCGATAATATTTAATTGACACTATAAATTATCATGATTGTGACAATTACAATCGTCACTAAATAAAATATTAATTTGTATTCAATAAAAAGGAGGATACCGGGACATATTTTTTGTCACTAAATGTAGTCAACTATGACAAACTAATTTATTTTGTGACAGAAAATATTTGTCTTAAAATGATTTATTTAGTCATTGTTAAAAGTTACCAATTACAAACATTTGGTGAGATTTAATTATTTTTACAATTAGAGTTGCATAATTGAAAATTAAATAATAAAACATGCTAGATATTATAATAATAATAATAATAATAATAATAATTAAAAAAATCACCCATGATCATACAATTAAAAACAAAAAAAAATATACTAAGTAATATCTCATTACAAGCTCCTTAAATAAAAGTAAAATATGTACAATAACAAGAAAATCTAATTAAAATAGATAAAATATTACCCCTAAACTAAGACAAATAAGTAGAGGTTTCATCCGAAGTACCAATAATTTGGTGAAACTTAGTTAGCAATTAGTCTTGATTCAATTCTTATCTTTTGTACCTGTGAAAACGAGAGAGAAAAATTAAGATTTAATTTAAAGGCTTACGATAAAGTTTCACGAGAGATATTATGGAGATGTTTGGAGGCTAAAGGTGTATCTGTGGCGTTGTAACACCCCTCAAAATTTTTCCTAAGATTCGGGCCTTCTTTGTTCACGTGTGGGGCCCATCGTATTTATTTCGAAGTATGTGCTTGAGTTAAGATGAGTCCCCGAGGAATTTAAGAGCGTTGGAGGTGATGTGGGGTCATTGAGGACCCCTAGGACCGAGCTAAGTCCAAAAGATCCGTCGTGGCTAAGTTTAGGATGAGTTCACGTAAGGGTCGACTTTCAATGACCCTATCGTTTGAAAGACGCCAATCCGGGTGGCCCACGACCTATCAAATTAAACGTCGTCGAGTCTTCTTTCCAACGCCACCAAGAACGTAGATTTTGGAGTTCGGGGCCAAAAGATATGGCGATCCGAAGACGAACTAGCACGACAGAGATTTCATTTTGGCCTGGGTTACCACTGCTAGGGGAAATGGCCCTGGCGCCGTAAGGGCGCGACGCGCCACTATCGCGCCAGGAATATGCCTCAGTAGTTTGGTCCCTGGCGCGATGCGCCACTAAAAGTGTGCAGGGTTTTTCAGGCCAAATTCCCAGAATTTGGAGCAATAGGCTTGGCGCTGTAAGGGCGCGACGCGCCACTATCGCGCCAGAAACATGCCTCAGTAGTTTGGTCCCTGGCGCGACGCGCCACTAAAAGTTGTGCAGGTTCTAGGCGTGATTGGCCTTGGCGCTGTAAGGGCGCGACGCGCCACTATCGCGCCAAGAGCATTTTTGCCTAATTTTCAGAATTTGGAGGAAGGGCAATTTGGGAAATTTCCCAAATTATATTTACACAAACCTTGTATATTTTGGGACCATTTTTCTTCAGCCCCATTCTCTCTCTAGAAAAAGCCCTAGCTCCTCTCCCTTCTCTCTTCTCTTCTTCTCCATTTCCAACCAAAAAGGAGTCCAAGAGCTTCAAGACCTCAAGCTCCCATTGAAGACCCAACATCAAGGTTTCTTCAAAGTCTTCACTAAGGTATGTAAGGCTAACCAAAACATGGGTTGAGTCCATCCATGTGCCCTATTCTTGTGATGAGGTTAGATATCCATGAAAAATGGAGTTTCTTGGTAAGGTACATGTTTGAATGAGTTTTGTTTCCATCTTATTTAAGTATTTATGTGCCAATGTTGTTGAGCTAAGAGATTCCTAAAATGAGCCCTTATGTAAGTACGAGATGATGAGGAAATGAGTAGCTAAATATGTTTTGTTGGTCTTGTTAATTATATAGATTCTATAAAGTATACTATTTTTCTTAAAAAATGTTGCCTATTATAAGAATGTCGATTTGAAGTCTTGGAGATGTGATGAGTCACAAAGATTTTCTCAACTAGATGGAGGTAATGATTGATTTTATATCTAGATGATGTTATATATGTGCATTTAAAGCTTCCTTGAAGATATGATTGAGATTGAGCATTGAGATTGATATTTGATTGTGATAGAGTTGATGAGTCGACAAGGTTGTAATGAGACTTGTTGATATGAGTTGATTGAGTTGAGTTGATGGAGTTTTATGAGCATTGAGTCTTGGGAGGAGTATCGAGCACCAAATTGGGCAAGAGTATAGACCCTACTCGAACCCAATACCTATGTTGCCAAACGTAGGGGGGATTGAACCGTTAAAGTCGGATGCTTCCCCGAGAGCTTTTGTCCTGACATTATAGGACCTGGTTGGATTGGATCCATAAGTGTTCGTCGTTCATGCTCTGGCAAGGTATGAACGGGAGTGGCAACGACGTCGTTTCGTTGTACCTTCACTGGCTCATAAGTGTTGGTTGTCGGTTAAGAGAAACTCCCAAATAAGTTTTGATAGCACTCTGAGTCAGATTGAGTTGAATTGTATATGATTGGTCCAGTCTAAATCATACTCTTGTTTAGACTTAGGACATTTGATTGAGTTGTCATTCATTTTGAGTTGAGCTCCCGAGTTGGTTGATTTATTCTTCCTTGATGTTCGTTGTATTCGGCCATTTTACATACTCGTACATTCCATGTACTGACGCCATTTGGCCTGCATCGTTTCATGATGCAGAGACAGGTGCTAGAGATCATCAACCGGTGCTCCGTTGAAGATCCACTTACACTTCCAGCCAGTCGGTGAGTCCTCCTAGTTCCCGGAGGATATTGGGCCTTCCTGTACAGTTTTGATTGTCTTTTCTTTATTTAGATTGTCGGTAGCCATGGACTTGTTATTGGCACCTTTTAGACTTGAATAGAGGCTTCATAGACTGAGATGTGAGGAGGTCGAGCGGTCATCTTAAGGATTCCTATTTTGATTATCGTCCTGATTGTAAATGTTTGGCCTTCGGCCCTTATGATATGAGAAGTATTTCTTAAATTGAGTTTTCTGCTAATAGAATATGCTTGAATGAGTGAGTGACTGTACCAAGTGGTTCGCTCGGAGGTCAGAGATGGCCTTCGGGTGCCGGTTACGTCTAGGGTACCCTCTCGGGGCGTGACAAACATGGTATCAGAGCACAGAGTTCAAGTGTCCTAGGGAGTCTATGAAGCCGTGTCTAGTAGAGTTTTGCTTATGGGTGTGTTGTGCACCACACTTATGAGCAGGAGGCTATAGGACATTAGGAATTGTTTCACTTCTTTCATACTCTGAATTCGTGCGATGGAGTTGAACTCCATGAAACTTCCTTTCTAATTCGTGCGTTCATACGTTACAGATAATGCCTCCTAAACGTACCGCTAGCCAGAGGAATATTGATAATGCAGGGATGCCACAGTCAGAGGCACTCCCAGCAAGGGCTAGAGGCCGACCCGCGAGATATGCGGAGGCACCTCAAGTGCCATCTACTCCACCTGCACCCACATCAGAAGCTGAATTTCGAGGGGCAATTGCCATGCTCACTCAGCTAATGGCCGCCCGAAGCGGCAATCAAAGTTCGTCGACTCTCAGCTCTAGTTCCCAGGAGCCATCTGCTTCTACTACAATTAGAGACTTTCTGAGGATGAACCCACCGGCATTTACGGGTTCTAAGGTTGATGAAGATCCCCAGAATTTCATTAATGAAATGTGGAAGATTCTAAAAGCTATGCACGCTACAGAAATCGAGGGGGTCGAGTTGGTGTCTTATCAACTCAAAGATGTGGCAAACATTTGGTATAACCAATGGGAGCAGAGTAGGGGTGAAGATGCTGAACCTGCTAGATGGGATGAATTCGAGGGAGTTTTTCTTGACCACTTCTTTCCCCGAAAATTGAGGGAAGCGAAGGTGGAGGAATTTGTTAATCTGAAGCAGGAAGGTATGTCGGTTAAGGAGTATGGCCTAAGGTTCATCCAGTTGTCCAGGTATGCTCCAGAAATGATTCCTGATGTGAGGTCGAAGATGAGGAAGTTCATCTCCGGATTAAGGAGGCATGTGAAGAAGGAATGTAAGGCAGCATTGTTGATCTCGGATATAGACCTTTCCAGATTAATGGTGTATGCTCAACAGGTAGAGGAGGAGATGAGGAAAGACAGAGAAGAGCACCTGAGCAAAAAGGCAAGGTCATCTGGGCATGAGAATGAGCAGAGGCAAAGCAAGGGCAACAGGTCCTTTTTCCAGAAGAGGCGTTCCACCTATGCCTCATCTACCGCCAGCGCACCGATGCCGCAGGACAGGTATGATCGGCAGGGACAAAGTCGCCAGAATTTCAGACCCCAGGTTTCTCAATCCCCGGCCAGTGTAAGTCAGGGTTCGAAGGGAAAGCCACCATGTGGCAAATGTGGTAGGCTCCACTTGGGAGAATGCAGAGCAGGAAGGGTTGGTTGTTATAGATGCGGCCAAATGGGCCATCTTCTGAGGGAGTGTCCAGCATGGGGGAACAGGCTCAGTCCTCTGCCACCGCACCACCAACTAGAGGTAATCAGAGGGGCACTACTCCAGGTACGAGTGGAGATACAAACCGCCTATATATCATGGGCAATCGTTAAGATCAAGAGAACTCTCCAAACGTCGTAACGGGTGCGATTCGAGTCTCTTCTTTTGATTGTTATGTATTGATGGATCCAGGTGCCACCTTATCTTTTGTGACTCCTTATGTGACTAGCAAATTCAATAAAATTCCTGAACGTCTTCTTAAGCCTTTTAGTGTGGCCACTCCTGTCGGTGATTCTGTCCTAGCTGAGAGAGTCTATAGAGATTGCACCGTATCAATTCATCACAAGGATACCTTGGCCGACCTAGTTGAGTTGGACATGGTTGATTTCGACGTGATCCTTGGTATGGATTGGTTTTATGTCTGCTATGCTTCTATTGATTGTAGAACTCAAATTGTCACATTCAGATTCCCGAATGAGGCTGTCATAGAATGGAGGGGTAGTCCTATTGCGCTTAAGGGTAAGTTTATTTCATACCTTAGGGCCAGGAAGCTAATCTCAAAAGGGTGTATCTGTCACCTTGTCCGAGTGAAAGATGACAGCATTGAGTCTCCATCCCTTGAGTCGGTTCCGATTGTCAACGAGTTTCCGGATGTCTTTCCTGAAGATCTTCCTGGAGTCCCTCCTGATAGGGAGATCGACTTCGGGATTGATGTTCTTCCTGATACCCAGCCTATCTCAATTCCCCCATATAGAATGGATCCGGCCGAGTTGAAGGAGTTGAAGAAGCAGCTGAAGGACTTGTTAGATAAGGGATTCATTAGGCCGAGTGTCTCGCCATGGGGTGCTCCGGTCCTATTTGTGCGGAAGAAGGATGGGTCCCTTAGAATGTGTATCGACTACAGGCAGTTGAATAAAGTCACTGTGAAGAACAAATACCCTCTCCCCAGAATAGATGACTTATTCGACCAACTTCAAGGTGCCACTTGTTTCTCAAAGATAGACTTGAGATCTGGCTACCACCAGTTGAAGGTGAGAGAATGCGATGTTCCGAAGACTGCTTTCCGGACTCGTTATGGCCACTTTGAATTCTTGGTCATGTCTTTTGGGTTGATTAATGCTCCCGCCGCTTTTATGGATCTCATGAACCGAGTATTCAAACCATACCTTGATATGTTTGTGATTGTATTCATAGATGATATTCTGGTTTACTCCAAGAATGAAGAGGAGCACGCCTATCATCTTAGAGTCGTTCTACAAACTTTGAGGGACCAGGTATTGTATGCAAAGTTCTCTAAATGTGAATTTTGGCTTGCATCGGTGGCCTTCTTAGGCCACATTGTATTTGGAGATGGTATTCAGGTGGATGCTCAGAAAATAGAAGCTGTGAAGAATTAGCCTAGACCCACATCCCCAACAGAGATAAGGATCTTTCTGGGCTTGGCCGGGTACTATCGAAGGTTTGTAGAGGGGTTCTCATCCATATCATCACCATTGACTAAGCTGACCCAAAAGAAGGCTAAGTTCCAATGGTCTGATGCTTGTGAGGAGAGTTTCCAGAAATTGAAGACCAAGCTAACCACTGCTCCTGTTCTAACCTTGCCCGATGGAACAGAAGGTTTTGTGATTTATTGTGATGCCTCCAGAATTGGTTTAGGTTGTGTGTTGATGCAAAGGGGGAAGGTGATAGCCTATGCTTCAAGACAGCTTAAGCTCCATGAGAGGAACTACCCAACTCATGACCTTGAGCTGGCAGCTGTGGTGTTTGCACTTAAAATCTGGCGCCACTACCTGTATGGAGTGCATATCGATGTATTCACCAATCACAAGAGCTTGCAATACGTCTTTAGCCAGAAGGAACTCAACCTTAGGCAAAGGAGATGGCTTGAGCTACTCAAGGACTATGATATGAGCATCCTCTACCATCCAGGTAAAGCTAATGTTGTTGCTGATGCTCTCAGCAGGTTGTCCATGGGTAGCACTAGCCACGTGGAGGAAGGAAGGAGGGAATTGGCGAAGGAGGTACACAGATTAGCCCGATTGGGAGTTTATCTGGAAGAGAATAATGAAGGCGGAGTTACCATTCAGGATGGGTCTACGTCCTCACTTGTGGCAGAGGTGAAGGAGAAGCAAGAACAAGATCCCGTCCTTCTCCAATTGAAGGGAGGCGTTCACAAATAAGAGGTAATGGTTTTTACCCAAGGGGGAGATGGTGTGTTACGGTACCAAAATAGATTGTGCGTGCCGGATGTTGATGATGTTCGAGAGAGGATTATGGCCGAAGCGCATGATTCTAGATACTCTATTCATCCGGGTTCCACGAAAATGTACCATGACTTGAGGGAAATCTACTGGTGGAGCAGGATGAAGAAGGATATTGCGGAATTCGTTTCCAAATGCCCGAATTGTCAACAAGTGAAGGTTGAGCATCAGAGACCATGTGGTCTAGCCCAAAACATAGAAATTCCAGAATGGAAGTGGGAGGTGAACAACATGGACTTTATTACAGGCTTGCCGAAGTCCCGAAAGCAACATGATTCCATTTGGGTAATTGTGGATAGAATGATGAAATCAGCTCACTTCTTGGCGGTTAAGACTACTGACACCGCAGAGGATTATGCGAAGTTGTACATACAGGAGATCGTTAGATTGGATGGGGTCCCTTTGTCTATCATCTCAGACAGAGGAGCCCAATTCACTTCCTAATTTTGGAAATCCTTTTAGAAGGGATTAGGTTCGAGGGTGAACTTGAGTACAGCCTTCCACCCCCAGACAGACGGCCAAGCACAGCGCACAATTCAAACATTAGAGGATATGTTGAGGGCGTATGTGCTTGACTTCAAGGGAAATTGGGATGATCACTTGCCTCTCATAGAGTTTGCGTATAACAATAGCTACCATGCAAGCATTCAAATGGATCCTTATGAAGCCTTGTATGGGAGGAGGTGTAGATCGCCCATTGGATGGTTTGAAGTTGGTGAAGCCGAGTTGATTGGGCCTGACCTTGTCCATCAAGCCATGGAGAAGGTACGAGTTATCCGAGAGAGGCTAAAGACAGCCTAAAGTCGCCAAAAATTGTACACTGATGTGAGGAGGAGAGACTTAGAGTTTGAGGTGGATGATTGGGTGTATTTGAAAGTGTCACCCATAAAGGGGGTCATGAGGTTTGGAAAGAAGGGGAAACTTAGTCCTCGATATATTAGCCCGTACCAAATTTTTAGACGGATCGGGAGTATCGCTTATGAGCTGGACCTACCCTCAGAACTAGCTTTTATTCATCCGGTGTTCCACGTTTCAATGTTGAAAAAGTGCTTGGGCGATCCCTCGTTGGTAGTCCCTATTGAAAGCGTTGGAATTAAGGATAGCTTATCCTATGAGGAGGTCCCAATCCAAATCCTTGACCGCCAAATCCGCAAATTGAGGAACAAGGAGGTCGCCTCATTCAAAGTCCTATGGAGGAATCAATTTGTTGAGGAAGCCACGTGGGAAGCAGAGGAAGCCATGAAGTCTAAATACCCACATCTATTCGTGCCTACCGAGGAGAGCATTGAAGGTAATGACTACTTCCTCGACTCGAATTCATTCGTACCTTTTTGAGTTTTGATTGATATTTGATTGAGAATTTGATTGATTGAACGACTGAATTTTGATTGTGATTTGTACCCCGAGTCTATTCTTGGTTGCTCGTCATTCGAGGACAAATGATCCCAAGGGGGAGATAATGTAACACCCCTCAAAAATTTTCCTAAGATTCGGGCCTTCTTTGTTCACGTGTGGGGCCCATCGTATTTATTTCGAAGTATGTGCTTGAGTTAAGATGAGTCCGTGAGGAATTTAAGAGCGTTGGAGGTGATGTGGGGTCATTGAGGACCCCTAGGACCGAGCTAAGTCCAAAAGATCCGTCGTGGCTAAGTTTAAGACGAGTTCACGTAAGGGTCGACTTTCAATGACCCTATCGTTTGAAAGACGCCAATCCGGGTGGCCCACAACCTATCAAATTAAAGGTCATCGAGTTTTCTTTCCAACGCCACCAAGAACGTAGATTTTGGAGTTCGGGGCCAAAAGATATGGCGATCCGAAGACGAACTAGCACGACAGGGATTTCATTTTGGCCTGGGTTACCACTGCTGGGGAAATGGCCCTGGCGCCGTAAGGGCGCGACGCGCCACTATCGCGCCAGGAATATGCCTCAGTAGTTTGGTCCCTGGCGCGACGCGCCACTAAAAGTGTGCAGGGTTTTTCAGGCCAAATTCCCAGAATTTGGAGTAATAGGCTTTGCGCTGTAAGCGCGCGACGCGCCACTATCGCGCCAGAAACATGCCTCAGTAGTTTGGTCCCTGGCGCGATGCGCCACTAAAAGTTGTGCAGGTTCTAGGCGTGATTGGCCTTGGCGCTGTAAGGGCGCGACGCGCCACTATCGCGCCAAGAGCATTTTTGCCTAATTTTCAGAATTTGGAGGAAGGGCAATTTGGGAAATTTCCCAAATTATATATACACAAACCTTGTATATTTTGGGACCATTTTTCTTCAGCCCCATTCTCTCTCTAGAAAAAGCCCTAGCTCCTCTCCCTTCTCTCTTCTCTTCTTCTCCATTTCCAACCAAAAAGGAGTCCAAGAGCTTCAAGACCTCAAGCTCCCATTGAAGACCCAATATCAAGGTTTCTTCAAAGTCTTCACTAAGGTATGTAAGGCTAACCAAAACATGGGTTGAGTCCACCCATGTGCCCTATTCTTGTGATGAGGTTAGATATCCATGAAAAATGGAGTTTCTTGGTAAGGTACATGTTTGAATGAGTTTTGTTTCCATCTTATTTAAGTATTTATGTGCCAATGTTGTTGAGCTAAAAGATTCCTAAAATGAGCCCTTATGTAAGTACGAGATGATGAGGAAATGAGTTGCTAAATATGTTTTGTTGGTCTTGTTAATTATATAGATTCTATAAAGTATACTATTTTTCTTAAAAAATGTTGCCTATTATAAGAATGTCGATTTGAAGTCTTGGAGATGTGATGAGTCACAAAGATTTTCTCAACTAGATGGAGGTAATGATTGATTTTATATCTAGATGATGTTATATATGTGCATTTAAAGCTTCCTTGAAGATATGATTGAGATTGAGCATTGAGATTGATATTTGATTGTGATAGAGTTGATGAGTCGACAAGGTTGTAATGAGACTTGTTGATATGAGTTGATTGAGTTGAGTTGATGGAGTTTTATGAGCATTGAGTCTTGGGAGGAGTATCGAGCACCGAATTGGGAAAGAGTATAGACCCTACTCGAACCCAATACCTATGTTGCCAAACGTAGGGGGGATTGAACCGTTAAAGTCGGATGCTTCCCCGAGAGCTTTTGTCCTGACATTATAGGACCTGGTTGGATTGGATCCATAAGTGTTCGTCGTTCATGCTCTGCCAAGGTATGAATGGGAGTGGCAACGACGTCGTTTCGTTGTACCTTTACTGGCTCATAAGTGTTGGTTGTCGGTTAAGAGAAACTCCCAAGTAAGTTTTGATAGCACTCTGAGTCAGATTGAGTTGAATTGTATATGATTGGTCCAGTCTAAATCATACTCTTGTTTAGACTTAGGACATTTGATTGAGTTGTCATTCATTTTGAGTTGAGCTCCCGAGTTGGTTGATTTATTCTTCCTTGATGTTCGTTGTATTTGGCCATTTTACATACTCGTACATTCCATGTACTGACGTCATTTGGCCTGCATCGTTTCATGATGCAGAGACAGGTGCTAGAGATCATCAACCGGTGCTCCGTTGAAGATCCACTTACACTTCCAGCCAGTCGGTGAGTCCTCCTAGTTCCCGGAGGATATTGGGCCTTCCTTTACAGTTTTGATTGTCTTTTCTTTATTTAGATTGTCGGTAGCCATGGGCTTGTCATTGGCACCTTTTAGACTTGAATAGAGGCTTCATAGACTGAGATGTGAGGAGGTCGAGCGGTTATCTTAAGGATTCTTATTTTGATTATCGTCCTGATTGTAAATGTTTGGCCTTCGGCCCTTATGATATGAGAAGTATTTCTTAAATTGAGTTTTCTGCTAATAGAATGTGCTTGAATGAGTGAGTGACTGTACCAAGTGGTTCGCTCGGAGGTCAGAGATGGCCTTCGGGTGCCGGTTACATCTAGGGTACCCTATCGGGGCGTGACAGACGTACATTAGGGTGATCAAGGACATGTATGATGGTGCCAAAACCAAGGTAAGGACAATAAGAGGGGATTCAGAGCACTTCCCAATTGTGATGGGGTTGCATCAAGGATCAGCCCTTAGTCTGTTTTTATTTGCCTTGGTGATTGATGGATTGACGCGACAAATTCAAGGTGAGGTGCCATAGTGTATGCTTTTTGCGGACGACATAGTCCTGATCAATGAGACTCATAGCGGAGTTAACGCTAAGCTGGAAGATTGGAGACATACCTTGGAGTCTAAAGGGTTTAAGCTGAGTAGGGCCAAGACAGAGTACTTAGAGTGCAAGTTCAGTGAGACACCTCCGGAGGTTGGTGAGGAAGCTAGGCTTGGTGACCAGGCCATCCAAAAGAAAAGTAGTTTCAAGTACCTTGGGTCTATCATGCAAGGCAACGGGAAGATTGACGATGATGTCACACATCGTATTGGGGCAGGGTGGATGAAATGGAGGTTCGCTTCCGGTGTGCTATGTGACAAAAAGGTGTCACCACAACTTAAAGGTAAGTTCTACAAAGTGGTGGTTAGACCGGCAATGTTATATGGGGTGGAGTGTTGGTCAGTTAAGGTCTCTCACATTCAAAAGATGAAAGTAGCTGAGATGACAATGTTGAGATGGACGTGTGGGCATACCAGGAGCGACAAGATTAGAAATGAGGCTATTCGGAATAAGATAGGAGTGGCCTCGATGAAAGACAAGATATGGAAAATGGAACTGAGATAGTTTGGGCCTGTGAAGAGGAGAGACACAGATGACCCGGTGCGGAGGTGTGAGAGGTTGGTCATGGATGGTTTCAGAAGAGGTAGGGGTAGGCCGAAGAAATATTGGGGAGATGTGATTAGATAGGACATGACGCAGTTACAACTTACCGAGGATATGATCTTATATAGGAGGGTGTGGAGGACCCATATTAGGGTAGAATGCTAGTACATAGTCTCGTTATTCTTCTGTATTAGTAGGCGCATTAGCGCACTATAATTTCTTGTGCTTTGACTTCTGTTATTTTCTTTCTATTACTTTTTGTACTTTGATTACTCTATTTTATCTGTATCGCTTTCATGATTTGCTTTATTCGTTATTTGTTTCCCCATAACGCTTTGAATTTCTTAGCCTTATCTGACCTCTTTTTATGCTTGTTTTGAGCCGAGGTTCTCTCAGAAACAGTCGTCCTACCTTGGTAGGAGTAAGGTCTGCGTACACTTTACATTCCCCAAACTCCATATTGTGGGATGTCACTGGGTTGTTGTTGTTGTTGTATACTAGGCCCCATAAAGTAGAATCGGCAACATAGTATGTCTTTTATATATTGTAATGTCCAGTTTTATAAGCACTGCAAAGATAAATCATACATAATATGAAATCATGCATTTGCTTCACAAAAACTCCCTATTTTAGTTCAAGACTAAGACTCAACATCTTTAAAAACTATATGAAGTGTTTAAGCTATTAAATCACTGATCAATCTCTTGCTGGGTTAATTGACTTTGCCTTCACTGATTTGAGAGGAGAAAGTACGCAAAAAAAAAAAGAAGAGAAATACAAGTAAATTAATTAAGGAAAGAAAAATAAATCTTTACACAAAACATAGCAGATAAGAAAGTATAACATTATTATTATATCTTTGAAAGATTAATAATTAGATCTCGAAAATAAAGGAACTCACAGAAGAATTGAACCAAAATTTAACTCAATACTTGTAATCATAGATAGATTGACAAGCATACCGCACACAAGGTTATTAACGAACTCTACGGAAAATAAAAAAGAGAATTATAAATTACTAACCTTTTCAGTTCGGGTTGAGGCAACTTCCTCTATAGAGAAAATGATGATGAAGAGAGAGAATTGATTCAGTCAACACCTAAAATTTCCTGAGTTGGGGGAAAGGGAATTTAGCCCTCCGAAAAAGAGGGAAAAGCCGAGGAAATGTTGCCCTAGTTCGGAAATTTTTGAGTCTAATTTTTTAAATACCCCATAATGTGCAGATAAGATCTAAGAAGATGGTGCAAACTGTTTTTTTCACATCTTTTCACTATATTTCTCTTTTATTCCATTTTTTGTCATTTAAAAATTTTGAGAGATAGAAGTAACTTAATATGTTTTTCAGAAACAGTCGCTGTACCTTTCAACGTGGGGGTTAGATCTGCGTACACTCTACACTCTTCAGACCCCACATGGTAGAATTATACTGAATTTGTTGTTGTTATTGTAGAAGTAACTTAATATAAAACATAAATAATTGAGATAATATATAATATACTATACAAAACAAAAAGCAACGAAAAAAATAAATATCTTAACAAAGAAATTCTAAAATATAGAACAAACTCACAAAAACTCATCAAAATAATTCATTTGATATTCAAATTAGTAAATATCTCTTATTAGATAAAAATGTAAAACAATTCTCTTACTCCGTCCATCCCATTTTATGTAGCACCTTTTCCTTTTTAGTCCGTCCCAGAAAAATGTTATCTTACTATGATTAGAAACACTTCAATTTTAAAATTCTCTTTTTATCCTTAATGAAATGATATACAGCCACATAAATATCTAAGAATTATTTTAGATCACAAGTTTCAAAAGTCTTTCTTTTTATCTTAAATATCAAGCCAAGTCAATTGGTGTCACATAAAATGGGACGGAGGAAGTATTATATAAGAGGGAGTTTTGAGGCTAAAATAGGCACTGACGCAGGTCTCTGTTGACGTGCCTACTTCAGCAAGGCATTTTTGGAAAATTTTAAAACAAACGTTTATTTTGTTCTATTTTAATTTAATTAGTGTATAATTTTTTCAAAACTATGGGTTCTACTATTGCTATTTCCTTTTGTTTTAAATTCATATACTTAAGTTGTAGCTTTATTACTTTGAATGTCGCTAATTTTGTGTAAATTTAATAACTATTTTGAGTAAAAAATCAACGTCAATAAAGGAAAAATCGTCAATTATGGACATACCAATGGGCCTCTTCATATTAGATTTGCGAGAAAAAATATGAGATGATTTACTACTACACAAATATAATATATTTATTTTAGAGTAAAAAATCAAAATGATTCAATCCAATACCACTTAAAATATCCTGAACATCTATCTTATGGACAAAAGTTAAAACTTATGCATGATGGGTAATAGACTTAAGTTCTAAATTTTGCCAATAAGATAGAACTTATGATTAGCTGAGCAGGTTCACTTTCTTAAAATATCATGAGCGTATTTCTTATGAGCAAAAGTTAAAATTTTAAGAAGCAAAGGCTATTTTTTTTTATAAAAAAAATGTTAAGCGGGACCAAAACAATCAAGACCGTCCCTTATAAAGGTCATTTTTATAAAACTTTTCTTATGAAGATAAAATATCAAGATCAATCCATGGTCATTTTTGAAGTTGACCCCCGAAAAGGGCTAACTTGAAATGATGATCTTTAAGAGTAAAACAACCAAAATCATATTTGCAAATTAATACAATCCTCTTTAAATTGTGGCCAAAATTATTTCAAATATAATCGACTTGCATTGCAATTGTAACCATATGTTTATAGGTAATCAAACTGAATCAACTATTTTCCAATTAAAGTATTTATGAAATTAAGATAATTTGTAGTAAAATTCAGTAGTGTCATTTAATCAATTCACTAATTAACCTTTTTGATTTCACAAAGTAAAGTAATTATTTATAATAATGGAGTAATGGTCATAATTAAATCGAAAGTGAATTTAATATTACAAAATGAAATACATACTCAATTGAAACACTTGTGCTTTTTTAAAAAATAATCCAATTTTTAAATTAATAAAAAGATTTAGTTAATACTTAAAATTATATGTAATATATATAATAATATATTTGGGTATTTTTGCTAAATGAAATGACAAAACAGCACCAAAAGAATTTTAAAAAATATTTTTGACATTTATAAACTATTATTTCACTCTACTTGAAATTCACGAAACTTAATCAATTAATTAAAAATATATAGAGCCAATATTAGGTGGCAACACCCATAACCACCACCACGAGCCATCCCACCACTAACCATCACACACACACACACATTAAAATACTTTAGTTGATATAGTATTAGATTAATTTCACATTTTATTAAATTTTTAAATAAAGATAAATTTTACACATCCGTATGTTAAAAATATTCTTAGTTATTTAGTATTCAAATCTTAATACAATATCTTAATGTTTAAATGTGTATTAAAATTCATACATTTATATCTAAATGCACATCTAATAGTTAGATTCAGACATCTTCATCTTATTAAAAACACTTGAGGCCTTAGCTATCTCAAACGAGCCTAGGTGTCTAAATTGTTTGCATTTTTGGAGCCACAATCCTAGCTAGTATCATCTAACTTAATTTAATTTGCTCTTTTCATGTTGATTAAACTTTCAATGTATATATTCAATATTATTTCTATTTATTCTAACTTTCTTATTCTCTAAACGATTTCTCCATTATTTATGTTTTTGGTCGATATCCACTAAAAAATCATTGAAAGCCTTATGAAGAAAAATCGACATACAAAACAGACACACTATTATTTTTTCAATGAAAACAACGGAAGTATTTCATCAAAGAGCATGTGTGATCTACTGAAAGAACTATTCAAGGTCGTGGTAAATGTTTGGGTTCGATTTCAAGTTGCTATATATATATATATATATATATATATATATATATTTATATTTATATATTTACATATATTTATAAAAAAATTGAAGGACTTCATCGATTTTATAAAAATTGACAGACGTCTCTCATTTTTTATCGAAGCACTTCGTCGGTTTTTTTTTAAAATTGAACCACCATTTATTGATGTTATCGAGTCTATCTATTTTAGCTGAAAGTTCGAATGCGTCCTTCAGTTTTTATCTTAGTTTTTGTAGTGACTCTATATTGTGGGAATTACTAACCGTCAATTGCGGCATTTACAAATCTTCATAATTTAATGCAATTTTTGGAGGTTATCACAACCTCTATAGTAAGACCGGCATAAATTAATTATATATTGGGGGTTAAAATAAACATTACAAAATGATCTCGTAGTGGAGGTTCTTAAGACTTCCACAAATAAACCTCCGCAATTAAGTCATTTTTGTTTGTAATGATGAAATATATATAATAAAATATTCAGAAAGTATTCTGTACTTTTACAAAATATAGGCTTGCAAGTCCACGTTATCTTCGTATAATTTCTCTTTGTGATATCACGACACTAATTCACATCAGGTTTTATGTTTGCATTGTTACTTGTCTTTTCATAAAATATAGTTTGGTGTTGTCATATCATTCTATGATTTTGTAATGTTATTTCCTATAGAGAATCCTTGAAATAAATCTATCAGCGGTCACTTGTAATAGACATAAATAAGTGTACCCAAAGATTATTGTATATTTTTCTATTAAAAAAATTGTAATAAATAGTTAAATTATTCAGCTATATATTTTAAATTATCGCTATTTAAACATTGCACATTTTGTGACAAAATCTTGCTGCCTCTAAGTTGCAGGTTAATAGAGACAATAAAATGATCGGTAGTGATAAAAATTAAAGTCACAATTAGATATTAAATTTTGTGGATAAAGCTTATATTATTTAACTACAAATTCTAATTTTTCGAAATTGCAATAACTTATATTTTGTCACTTGCCTTTGTAAGATATAGTTTGGCGTCGTCATATCATTCTATGATTTCATCATGTTATTTCCGATAGAGTGCTTGAAAAAATAATATTCAATTGTTACTTGTAATTGTCATAAATAAGTGTATAAAATAATTCGTAGAAAATATTAAATTATTCAATTACAAATTTTAAATCGTCGTTATTTAACCGTTGTACATTTTATGACAAAACTATGTTGTCACTAAGTCACAGGTTAATTAGAGACAATAAAATGATCATTACTAGTTTCTTATATTAGTAGTGACAAAAACTAATGTCACAATTAGATATGAAATTTTGTGGCTAAATCTTACAACATTTAACAACAAACTCTAATTTGCCGCTATTGCCACAACTTATATTTATTGACAAAATATTTTCGTGTCCAAAATTTAACTAATTTTGAGACAAATAAGGTTCATCACAAATTGGGTAGATCATTAATCACAAAATAATGTGTCAAATATAACTTTAAATTTGTCATTAATAGTACTTAATAAATGGTGCCAACTTGTTTTTGGGTGGGAAATTTTAGTGGACAAAACTTTGCTACAAAAGTTTATGTTTCGTCACTAAAAGTATGTGCTTCATATTTAAATACGAAATATAATTTCCGTCACAAAAAATAAATAATTGGTGACGAATTTCATGTCGTAGCAAATAGTTTCGTAGCTATATATCACATTTGTTGTGGTGACCCTAGGTTGGCTTGAGTAGGAAGATAACCCCTTTGGGAGAGAATTCTAGAGAGATGATTTTTGTATGAAGTAGTTTGAGATGGAATGATGTAAATTTGAAGGATTTAGGTTTATATATTTAGCAAAATAGCACAAAACGGCCTAGCTTGGGTATCAATAGGATAAAAAATATCCAAGATACCCTTCATTAAACACTTTCGTAAGGACCTACAAGCGGGGACTTACGGATTGTAGGTCGAGGGACAGGTCGTACAAAGGGTTCGAAGAAACCCCAGTCCTAAAATGGCCCAACTCCTACGAACCATATCCTATAGGTCGTAGGTACTCTTACGGATTATAGGTCACTCTCATAGAACTTAGGTTCCCAAGACAGTAGCTACTAAAAATTTTACATTGGACTTACAAACAAGGTTTACGAATTGTCGAACGGTTTATGGGTCATAGACCCTCCTCATCAAAAGGTTCTATATTTAGTCAATTTTCCAACCTTCAGAGCCTTCCTACGACCCCTTCCTACGAACCGTAGAACCCTGTACGGTTCGTAGGTCCACTCGTCCTACCAACATTTCAAAAATCCCAAATATTCAATCTGTAAACTTCCTTTACAGGTCCTACCTATGGATAGTAAGAACTCTGATGATTCGTAGGAACCCCTCGTAGAGTGAACTAACACTTAGTCAAAATTCAAACCCTCAGTGCCCTTCCTACGATCCATAGGACGTTCTACAATCTGAAGGTCAACTTGTGTGAACTAGCCCCAACAACTCTTCTGCAACATTTCATTTTTGTTTGGACCTTCCAACTTCCGGAGTCTTACAATATCTCATCCTTAGGAACATTCATCCTCAAATGGGACTCAAGATAGTATGAATAGAGTAGGGAAAGAGACATAACAACCCAACATGAATGTAAGGACACATAAAAATGCATAAATCAAGGAGTAATCAACCCCAATCTAAAACATGACTTTAAAAATCATTTCATGAACATGCATGCATATGAAAACATGAGAGTGACTGAGACGCATGAATTCGAAGAAGTGAACATGATGGAACTTAATAACTCAAGTTGGAATGGAGGGAAAGAGATGAGGATAACATGACATCATATTGGCTTTGACCTCCCATGTATCACACTCAACTAATTGGTTCCTCCAAAGAACCTTCACGGATACAACTTCTTTATTTCTCAACTTCTGGACTTGACAATCTAAAATCTCAATCAGAACCTCCTCATAAAATAGACTCTCTTTTACACCAACGCTATCTAATGGAACAATAGAGGTAAGATCATCAACACAATTCTTCAACAAAGAGGCATGAAACACCGGATGCACCGATGCTAACTCCAAAGGAAAATCCAGCAAAAGCGCCTTAAAATCTGATATGGGCATACATAATGGGGACTAAGCTTCCCTTTCTTACCAAAACACATCACACCCTTCATAGTTGAGATTTTCAAGTAAACCCAATCATCAACCTCAAATTCAAGCTCTCTTCTCCTTACATCCGAATAGGGATTTTCTCGACATTGGGCAGTCTTCAACCTCTCTCTAACGAGTCGAACTTTCTCCATAGCTTCACATAAAAACTAGGGCCCTATCAAAGCAGCCTCACCAACCTCAAACCATCCAATAGGAAACCTTCACCTCCTATAATAAATGGCCTCAAAGGGAGCTCTTTGGATACTCAAATGGTAACCGTTGTTACAGGAAAACTCAATCAATGGAAAATGATAATCCCAATTACCTTTGAAGTAAACTACACAAGCCCTCAACATATTCTCTAAAGTATAAATAGCATGCACGGCTTAACCATCGATCTACGGGTGAAACATTGTACTAAGCTTAACTTGAGCACAAGATCCTTTTGGAAATACCTCCAAAACAGTGATGTAAACTGAGTACCTCATTCCAAAATGATAGACAATAGAACACCATAAAGCTTAATAACTCATGAATATAAAGCCTAGCATAATCCTAGGCTGAATAAAAAGTATTAACGAGAAGAAAATGCACTGACTTAGTCAGTTGGTCAATAATAACCCAAATCGAATTATGTTGCCTATGGGTACAGGAAAAACCCATGATAAAGTCCATATTCAAATTCTCCCATTTTCAAGTAGTAATTTCAATGTCTTGAGCTAAACCTCCCAGTTTTTGATACTTAACCTTTACTTGTTGACAATTAGGACACTTAGACACAAATTATGCAATATCTTTCTTCATGCCATTCCACTAATATACTTTCCTCAAATCACGATACATCTTTGTGGATCTCGAATGAATAGAATACCCAAAGCTATGTGCTTCAGACATTATAATTTCTTTTAAACCATCATCGAAAACACATAGTCGACCTTGATACTAAGCACACCATCTCCCCATTGGAAGAAAGTCTCAATGGCTTTTTTGGAAATCACTTTCTTCAATTCAACCAAAGTCGGATCATTTTCTTGCTTTACTTTCACATCCGACCGAAGAGACGTTTCAAAACCACTTTGCGCAACAAAACCATCGTCCTTGGAAACAACCAAGCATACACCCAAACTAGATAATCTATAAACATCACGAACAAACTCTTTTTAATCCTCAATATGAGCAACACTATTTATGGACAACCTATTACGAGTGTTGGCAACCACATTTGCCTTTTCCATATGGTACAAGACACTCATATCATAGTCTTTCAACAACTCAAGCCATCACCTTTGTCAAATATTCAAATTCTTTTGCTCGAACACATATTGCAAACTCTTATGGTCAGTGAATACATCAACATGAACATCGGAGAGGTAGTGTCTTTAGACTTCAAAGCAAACATAACTATCGTTGAATCCAAACTATGAGTCTGATAGTTCTTTTCATGTACCTTAATTTGCCTACAAGCATAGGCTATCACCTTATAATTTTGCATCAAAATACAACCAAAACCAATTCTTGAAGCATTACAATGTACAACAAACTCATCGGATCCTTCTAGTAAAATCAACATAGAGTGGAAGTAAATTGATCTTTCAACTCTTGGAGACTTTTCTCATATGCCTCGTACCATTAGAACATCACTTTATTTTGGGTCAAAGTAGTCAAAGTCAAAGTAATCAATGAAAACCCTTCCATAAACCTTCTATAATAATCGGCCAAACCTAACAAACTCTGAATATCCAAAGGAGAAAGAGATCTAGGCCAATTCTTAACGGTCTCGGTCTTCTTAGGATCAATCATAATACCTTCAGAGGAAATGATATGGCCAAGGAGAGAAACCGATGTCAATCAAAACTCACACTTGCTAAACTTAGCAAATAATTGGAAATCCTTGAGAACATGCAAGACAATTCTCAAATGATAGGCAAGCTTATCCTCACTCCAAGAATAGGCCAAAATATTATCAATGAACACAATGATAAATATATCCAAATATTGCTTGAACACCCTATTCATTAAGTACATAAAAGTTGCAGGAGCATTTTTTAGTCCAAAAGGCATAGCAAAAAGTTTAAAGTGACCATACTGAGTTCTAAAAGCCTTCTTCAGAATGTCACATTCTCTCACTCGAAGTTGATGATAACTCGATCGAAGATAAGTCTTTCAGGAGTATCTTGCACCTTGAAGTTGATCAAACAAGTCATCGATCCTTGAGCTAGAATACTTATTCTTAATTGTTACCTTATTCAATTGCCAATAATCAATACACATATGAAAGGAACCTTCCTTCTTCCGAACAAAGAGAACCAAAGCACCCTATGGAGAGAGACTAAATTTAATAAAACCTTTATCCAATAAGTCCTTTAATTGACCCTTTAACTCTTTAAGTTTTGCCGAGGCCATTCAGTAAAGAGGGATAAACAAAGGATGGGTATCGGAAAGAAGATTTATGCCAAAGTCAATTTTCCTTTCGAGAGGAATACTGAGTAGATCATTAGAGAACACTTTCAAAAACTTATTAACAACAAAAACTAATTCAAGAGTAAGAGCTTTGGAATTCATATCCCTAACACATACAAGATGGTAAGTACAACCTTTAGAAATTATTTTCTGAGCTTTAAGGTACGAGATGAATTTACCATTAAACATGGAATTACTACCCTTCCACTCTAGGATTGTCTCATTTGGAAACTGAAACATAACCACTTAGGTTCTACAATCAATAGAAGCTAAAATGCATGAAGCCAATCCATACTAAGAATATTATCAAAATCGGTCATATCAAGCTCTACTAGTTTGACTGAGGTGACTTTATAAAAAATTGAGACTAACAATTTCTATTGACTCTTTTAGCCAAGACTAAATCACCAATAGGAGTATAGATAGAAAAACGCTCTAACAAGATCTCAGGACTAACATCAAATTTCATAGCAATATAAGGAGTAACAAATGATAGAGTAGCACCTGGATCTAAAAATGCATAAACATCAAACTCAAAGACTTGTAACATACCGCTAACCACATCGGGTGAATCCTCTGAATCCTGATGAGTCTGTAGAGTATAAAATCTATTCTAGTACTAACTACCACCAAAACTTGAAGTAGTACTCTATAGAGTCGGTAGGCCTAAAGTAGTCAGATATTAAGGTCGACCACCTCCACCTCTACTAGCACTCGAGGGAAAATCTCTCACTTGATGACCTATCTTGCCACACTTCAAGCATGCACCCGAACCTGTCAAGAACTCTCCTCTATGGCTCTTCACACACTTCTTACATGCGGGGATAGTCTGTCCACTAGAAGCTCCTTTTTGAGACTTAGGGTTAGACACCCTATCCTTATTGAATTTTAGAGTCAGAGTGTTAGAAAAATTATGACCGAAGAATTATGAAAAACACATCTAATATGAAAAATGTCCACTAAAGGTTGAAAACACAGTTTTTAAAGACATAAGGTAAGGATGAAATAGCGAAAGGAAATCATAAATGTGGAAGATGAACCTTAACATAGCAATTTCGATAGAAGCAAAATTCAAAACATAACATCCGAACAGAGGGAACTATAAGACCATAGTCTAACAATGCCTCTACTAACTACAATAGGGGCTTAGGACAAGCCCTAGATCACACAAACATAAGAAACTAAAAGTCATGAAATAAATCATAAAACTCATAAGGGTTGTGTCCTCGAAACATAAGAATTCACCAACAATATACTCAAGAGCGATTAAAAACTAGCCACGTGTGGGAAGATAGGAGTCGAATCCTACATTATGAGGCAATGTAGGCAAAAGTATATGTTAGTACCTGGAATACACTAAGTATATGAGAACATGCATAAAGTAGACATGATATCGGAATAAGCATAAAACATGAGATGCAAGACAAGAACCCTTTAAAACATGAAAGTAAATCATAAGATATGAAATACAATCAATGCATTATTTAAAATACATAAGAAAGTAGGTAAGGAATATAGTTCATTTTGTAGGATATTAACCTTAACAGATATTTAAGACTATGTGAGTTATAACATAAAATCTGATGTAACTCCCACACCAAGAAGAGAGAGGCTAGTTACCAAGGTAGATGTGGACTGTGTGTCATAATCATCATCGTGTGTTATATATGAATCCACTAGTTAAGCAAATTAAGGAAAACCTACGGAGGCACGTTGTCACGACCTAATTTCTCAAGTCATGATGGCACTTACTATATCCCACCAGTAGGTAAGCCTAACCCATAGCTCGGAGCAAAAGAGAATGGGTTATCACACGAAAGAAAAGATTCTACAAGACAACAATAATAATAACAAATATGAGAAAGAAAGAGAATCAAATCATTACAGACATACACCCCTAAGACTTGGTATCATTCGGTAGTCGAGCTCCTAGTCAAAACAAGAGTACAATCTTTTACATAACAAGATATGAGTACAAACTATCTCTAAAAACAAAATAAAGACTAGTCCTATCCAATATTGAGGGAGATAGGCAACTCTAAACACTAAGAGCTCACCCTTGTCTCTGAATCCCATGAGTTTCTCCACACAAGATCCAAATCAACAACGAGGACCTGTACTATGATCTGCAGGATACAGAAGGGTAGTATGAGTACCAACAATTGGAACTCAGTAGTCATTGGCCGACTGAGATTCAAAGATAAAATAAGCATAATGGGCATATAAGATAGGGGAATATATCACAAGTAATAATGAAATAACAAGAAACTCATAATAAGGAACAAGTTAGAAGAACTGTAAGAGTGTAACAAAAATAGGTAAAAAAAGTAAAGTACGAACCAGGATGTGCTAGCCCATCAACCTATACACGACCAAACTCTGCTAAAGGAGACAACTAGCTAATGGCATACTAATAGAAGTAACCACAAATAGCACGTAAGACCTTAAAAGTCTATCCTAAAACAAATCCAGCATAAAAGTGTCAAATATCAAGGAATAGGGAAGTACCTACCTTCAAACAAAAGAACCACCCTTCATACTTCCACAAGTAAACAAGTAGTCAACTAAGACCTTACCGATCCCCTATGTGCTAGAAGGTATAAAATCACAAACTAAACCCATACGGCCCCCCATAAGACAAACAGGTACACACCATAACCAATTATGCTAGTGATAGACAATGCATAAGAATAAGAGTAATGTAATAAGACCAATAGTATCATAGTACCAAGATATATATAACTACCCCTCAGTCCCGACCAATGTGGTAGGACCCATGTTGCACCTCCCTCTTTCTATTCAGTGGGTCACACTGACAGAGAAATCCATGGGGGACTCGAGAGTGTCCATATATGCCTGCCTGGTCCCGATCCTGGACTTTTCACTCTGTCAGTGTGACTGGAGATCAATAATATGAACCATTATCAATATAAACCAATAACATGGAAAAGGTCATCTTTTTTCTCGACTAGTCAAATAAAAAAGGGAGCGCATCCCAGATGCCTCTAATAGTTCCAAGTAGAAAAGGAGAACATCCTTGATGCCTCAAAAATATCCTTAATCAGTTTATCAAAAACATCCAGGTGGTACAATTTTTGTTATAAGATAAGTTTAGTAGTAAAAAGGGAAACAACCCTATTTTCTATGAAAAATGATGGTAAAACCAACACATTCCCAGGATCATACCATAAAACACATGTATACGAGCAACTAATGTAATCCATGCCATCAACGACATCTAAACAACTCAAGAAAATAGCAACACCATATACATAGAAAGTACCTCACTCGCAAAGTACAGAAACTAACCTAGAATCCAGGTAATCCTCAATCAAGTCCTCGGGCCTAAAATACTCCAACCATCTCAAAATAGTAGCATAAATAGGGATACTCTATCAGGCAATGGAAGGAATTGCAAAGAGTCAACAAATGAATGAGTAACTTAAGAACCTCAACAACTACCTAAAGGTAACATTAAAGGACTAAAACACCGCTAACTCCATCATATAGCAACAATATACATCGAAGGATTGAAGATCTAATCATAATGTAAGGATATCAACATAATCATAGGCCTAAGAAGGGTTGAACCTCACGGTCCCGACACGAGCTAAGGACACCAAATCAAAGAAATACTCACCGGAGGCAACTATACTTGCAAGAATCACCAACACTCACCCAAAGGTGCTAAACACACTGGGTGCTATAGATCATCAACTATCAACTCCAAGGGAATTTTAACAATACTAGACTAAGGCATAAGAAAGGGATTACCAACCGAAACTAAGGATTTCCCAATACTAACTAGCCCAAAGCTCAAACGGAAATAAAGAAATAGGAATAAGGAAATAAAATCCTAATCCCACCACACACAATCCTAGCTCATATGTAAAATATGCTAAATAATATCTTATGAAACACAACCTAAAATACATAGACTGCAGCCTACCTTGAATTCAAGTAAGTGCACTCCAAAGTCCATGAATCAGAAACTTTTCTTCTTGAACCACCTATAATTTGTTCCACGCTATCAAAATATTGATCACCTCATCAATATGAACGTTTAGACACAAAAATCATACTTTTCAGAGACAGACTCAAAATTGGGTCTAAAATGGGATTAGGGACCATACTGAGAATCCCAAAATTGATTTCGTGAGAAGGTTCTAAATGAATTATTGAGCTTGTGTCCCAAAATTGGATGCAATTTGATGCTCAAAATCAAGGAAAAATATCTTATGCAATAAAATGTTCATTAAAAATTTGAAGAAAGAAAGTATAGAAACTAAGCTCACAAAATTACCTCAAATAAAAAGTACCCAGAAGTCCCCAAGCACTCCAATGCATAGACATTAACTTCCCAAACACGTTGGGCTTTGAATCACCCAAAATGGAGCTCTAGAACTCAAGATATGGGGTTTTTGAAGTTTTAAGAAAAAATTGAAAACGGATTCGGTCTTTATTTAAAGGGACCAGTGAAAATATTCACTGCGAATGCGGAGACAAGACCCACCCAATGGCCTTTGCAAATGTGGAGGGTATCCCGCGGTTGCGAAAGAAAACCCTCTTAGTGCTCTGCGAATGCGGTCTCTAGCCCGTGAAACTAATTGCATTGATAAAATTTTAATCTGAGCACATTTTCCAAGAATGTTGACCAAAATCAAACTTAGGCTAAAGTTTAAAGGCTAAAACGCCTAATGGCTCAAACTCACACCGAAAGGCTCGAGACTCGAGTTAAATATGCTAATAGCCTAAAATGACTATTTTAAAGCTGATGAAACCGTCAGAATTCCATTATGAGGTCATTTTCCTAGAGTTTTGACCAAAGTCAACTGTTCAAACTCTAAGAGCTCCAAAATAAGGAAACGGGTATAAAATCCAAATGAATGACCAGGCGACTGAACTATTAGTGCCATCAGGTCATAAGTGACTTGGGGTCACTACAAGAAAACTCCAAACACTAAAACGATTGGAAAAAAATATAACTGACCTGGAGGGTCATTACAACATCCACTACTTAAAAGACTTTCATCCTCAAATATCAACGAATCAAAAATGAACCTGAAGGCACTAAAAGATGAGAATACTAGGTCAGCATGCTTCGCTATACATATAGGTACCTTCTTGGGTCGGGAAACGCCAACCCAGAACTCAAGCTAAGGGAAAACTCTCAAATTCACTTATCTTCTACATAACTTAAACCGAGTTCCAATTCCTCCCTTCTGATACAAACTTCCATCCAAAAAGAAAAAACTCATCAAGCCACTCATTTATGGATGTGTTAGATCATGACCACACTCTTGATAATCTCTATTGCGAGGCCCAAGGGGGCAGCATCAAGAGTTCTAGGCAAAAAGATAGCCAGGTTGGGCACCACTTAGACCCAGGGAGTCCTATGACAGATCTTGTTAGAGATTTTAGTTGGGCTAGTCCAGCCACCCCTTTCATGCCTCACTTTATACTTCATAGGGTGACCAGAACCATCAGGGTAATCTAGTGCCGATCCAAGTTAGGGTTGATGTGGTTTTTAGATAGGTTCTTTTGGCCAAGGTAGCCAACCTCCAGCTTTGAGCCGATATCCAAATGGGTTCTTTGAGTGAGGAGGGAGATAGATCATTGGTCTTGCATCTGCCCACTCCGTAGGCCAGCATACCACTCCACAGGCAACTAGATCTACACCAATAGTAGTACCTCTAGTTAGAGGCAGAGACTAGGGACAGGACCATAAGGGTAGTCATCAGGTTACAGGAGAGGTCCACGAGGAGGTAGGATAGGAGGTAGAGTCGATGCGCGAGGTAGAGGAGAACATGCCCACTTTTATGCAGCTCCAGCTAGAGTAGAGGCTGAGGCCTCAGATGATATGATCATAGGTACGGTTCTATTATATCATTAGCCTGTATCTACTTTATTTGATCCAAGCTCTATCTATTCCTATAAATCTGTATATTATGCCCCTCAACTCAGTATGAGTTCGAAGCCCTTAGTTGAGTCATTGTGTGTTTCAACACTGATAGGTAATTATTTAGTAGTGAATTAGGTCTTTAGATTCTTTGTAGTGACTATTTAGGGGAGAGACACTAGGGTTGACCTTATTTTCTTGAGATGGTGGATTTTGACTTGATTATGGGCATGGACTGGTTATTCTCTCACCGCACGGTCTTGGATTACTATGCCAAGACTGTTACCTTGCCCATGCTTGGTATCCTGCTGTGGCATGGTAGGGCTCTTGTAGTCACATACTATTTTGGGTGATTTCTTTTGTTCGAGATTAGAGGTTACTGGCTAGCGGATATTTGACATACTTAACTTGTGTTAGAGATGTGAGTAGGGAGAGCCCTACGGTTGATTCAATACCTATAGTTTGGGAGTTTGCAGACATATTTAGGACTCAATATAGCCACTATGAGTTCCTAGTGATATCTTTTGGATTGACTAAAGCCCTTGTCATATTCATAGACTTGATGACTCGGTATTCAGGACGTAGTTAAACTCATTCATCATAGTCTTCATCAATGATATTTTTGTATACTTGTGAAGTTGGGATGACCAGAGCAATATTTCAGGGTATTGCTCAAGACTTTGAAAGATCAGTGGCTTTATGCCAAGTTCTCAAAGTGCGAGTTCAGACTTGATTCCATAGCATTCTTGGGACACGTAGTGTCAGAGTATGGCATTATAGTAGATCCTCTAAAGATTGAGGCTATTCGTGATTGGGCCAGGCCCACTTTGGTGATTGAGGTTCGTAGCTTTATCATATTAGCAGGGTACTATAGATGATTTGTTGAGGGGTTCTTTACTATAGAAACACCTCTGAGTCGATTGACTCACTAGGATGTTCCATTTGTGTGGTCAGAGAAATGTGAGAGGATCTTTCTAATGCTTAAGGATTTTCTTACCACCACTTCTATATTGACTCTTCCAATTGAGAGAGAATGATTCACCATTTATTGCGATGCATTTAGCGTTGATTTGGGTTGTGAACTAATGCAGTAGGGCTGGGTTATTCTTATGAGTCGAGGCAACTTAAGTTGTATAAGATCCATTACCCCACTCATGACTTGGAGTTGGCGGCCATAGTTTTTGTGCTTAAGATTTGGAGGCATTACCTGTGTGAAGTTTGATGCTAGATCTACACTGATCACAGGAGCTTTTAGTATATTATGAGTCATAGGGATCTTAATTAGAGAAAGCATCGCTGGATTGAGATCCTAATGGAATACGACCTCTTTATTCTCAACCATCCAGGTAAGGCAAATGTAGTAGCAGATTCCTTACGTCGGAAGGTAGTGAGTATGGGTAGTTTAGCCTTTCTTTCTACTATGGAACTACCTTTAGCTTTGGATATCCAGTCCTTAGCTAACCGGATAATTCAGCTTGACATCTCAGATTCCCGGTGTGTGTTAGCCTATGTGAGATCTCAATCACCTCTATTGGATTGAATTTGCAGTTGTCAGTTTGAGAATAAGGATTTAGTTGTACTTTGAGATCGGGTCTTGGAAGATGACGCGACCCGACTACTTTAGATTCAAATGGGGTATTGAGGTTTGGTGGTCTTGTTTATATTTTAAGGATTGTAGATTTGATTTAGTTGATCGTTGCTGAGGCCCATGATTATAGATATTCTATTTATTCAGAAACCACTAAGATGTATCGTGACTGCAGGCAGAATTAATGGTGGAGCAGCATGAGGAAAGATATTATAGATTATGTATCACGTTATTTGAGTTGTCAGTAGGTTAAGGTTAAGCATTTGAGGCCTAGTGGTGAGCTTTAGAGATTACTCATTCCGAGTGGAAGTGGGAGCGGATCACCATGAACTCCATTATAGGGTTGCGCCGCACCTCTCATGGTCTTGATAGTATTTGGGTCATAGTGGATCGATTGACCAAGTCAGTTCACTTCCTTCCTATTTACACTTCCTATAGTGCCAAGAGGTTGTCCCGTATCTATATTCAAGAGATATTCCATCTTCATGGTGTGCATGTCTCTATTATCTCAGATCGGGGCGCATAGTTCACATCCAGCTGTTGTAGGTCATTTTAAGAGGAGTTGGGCACCCGCGTCGACCTTTTCAGCCATTCATCTGGTCTTTCATGTTTTGATGCTGCACCGGTATGTTCTAGATGAGTCTCATGTGCTTCAGCATGACGTTGTTAACTTGGATGATCGTCTAAGCTATATTGAGGAGCCAGTTACTATTTTGGCCAGATATGTCAGGCAATTGCAGTCCAAATCCATACTTATAGTTAAGGTCTATTGGAGGCATCATCCAGTCGATGAGGCAACCTGGGAGACGAGTAGGAGATATGGGCACAGTTCCCCAACTTATTTAAGCCTTCAGGTACTTCTTGAATCTTACTTTTGCAAACAAAAGTTCTTTTAGTAGTGGATGTTGTAATGACCCTCCAGGTTATTTTAGAAATAAAGCATTCATTTTGTCATTTTGAGTATTTCTATAGCAACCCTAGGTCTTTTATGACTTGCTAGAGTTGGTAGCTCGATCGCCTGGTCATTCATTTGGGTTTAAGGCTTGTTTCCTTATTTTAGAGCTTTTATAACTTAAATAGTTGACTTCGGTCATAACTTCAGGAAAATGACCTCAGAATGAAATTTTGATGGTTCCATCATCCAAAATGGCCAAACAAGGCTAGTAGCATGGTCGGCATGAGTATTGAGGCAATTGGTATGAGTTTGGGGCCATTTGGCGCTTTTACCTTTGAAATTTGGCATATGGTTGACTTTGGTCAACATTCTTCGAAAACACACTCGGATGAATATTCTGATAGCACGATTAGTTTTGGATTATCGAGCTTAGTCTAGAACGACCCTTCTTTCACTTTCTAAGGCTTCCATACTAATCCTGAAGCCCGTTGTGGAATTAGACTCAAAATGACACTTGGGTGGAGGACCCATTTTTTGTTAAAATTTTCTTGCATGGAAATTTTGAATGCACCATTGATTCTATAACATAGAATTTGGTAGGGTAGCATATCTCATTTGCAGGCATGAGGTTCCGAATGAATTCTGAGTACCCCATCGGAGAATTAGACATGCCAAGATCATTTTGCACCAGCTAGGTCTGGTGCCATCGCTAAAGCGAGTGTCGTGCCATGTCATCTTGGGAAGGTGTCACTTAATCGCTAAAGCGATGCCCACCTCTTTGAGTGGGTCGCTTAAGCGACCAGTGGGTGTTCGCTTTTGCGACACCTGAGGCTTATTTCAAGTCCCATTTTCAGTTAAAATGTCCAACTTTGAGAAATGAATTCTCCACCAATTTAGAGGTGATTTGGGAGATTCAAAGGGCTATTTTGCGTAATTATTTGAGGGGATTCTAGTGGTGTGATTGGAACTAGGATTTGAGGCTTCCCTTGAGGTAAATTTTCCTTTTTCCCTATGAGTTTTAGTGTTCTTGAGCTAAGTGTCAATTTTGATGCATGTTTGGATTGTAGTTGATTTTAGGTGTGAATTATGTTCCTTTTTTGAACATAAGCTGGGGTAGTATTTAGAACCTATTTTTGTAGTAAATTCCGTGATTTATGGAGTAGGCCTTACAATTCCCTATTTTGACTCTGAAATTAGCTTGTCTCTAAATTCAATGATTTTAATGTCACAACGACTGTATTAACATTGTGATTTGGGATTTATGAACAACCCTGCACAAAGTATATCAAGATAATAGATAAGAAATCGGAGGATCTAACAATTTAGGTAGGAAGTTTCCAATAGACCGATTGCTGCTTCCACAGCTGAGAACGCTTTATTGAAAGCTTTAAAAGAGTGTAAGAAAGGGAACACATGAGCGTTGGATAATGGAAAGAAGGTCACCAAATGGGTCAATCTTTTAGTCCCCCAGATTAGAGTATCAAAGAAGGACTTTGCATATGCCTGCGCTTTTTGCTTTATTGGAATTTGACGTCAATTGGTCACTGGTTGGTAGTTCCTCATCGTGCATTGAATGATCCTCATGGGTTTGAAAATATCACTCTGATGAAAGTAAGAGAGGGAATTCTTTTGATTCTTTGATAAGTTAGAAGTAGGATCTGAAGCTGGACTGTCCCTCGATCGATTTCATCCACTTCAAAATTTGTGGAAAAGTTGATAATTCGACTGGTCTATTATTTCCATTCCAACAAAGTCTTAAGAATAATATAGGGCTGGATAGAGGTTGCCAACCGTTAGTACTCAACTAACTATTTTTGATAGTGTGACAGCGTTTGGAGGCTGTTCAAAAGGAAACAACTCTGATTCCTTGAGTTGGAGAGTGCGCGGTCGGCCTAATGGTAGGCTACAGTTTTCTCCTCTTTAGACTGAGCATGATTAGGCATTTGTATACTGAATTTTATAAACTTAGAGGGGTTTGGGCATCGATCATGCTAAATTCCTAGAATTCATGTCCTAGGCGTTATTTTTGGGGAATTTTTGGACTATTAAAGCATGTCTCTTGTTAATTTGATCATCCATACCTTGTGGTGTTGATGTGTCTTATGTTTATGTCTTTGGAAGCATGTTTGGACTTAGTATGGGCTTAGACTAGTGTTGCCTTAGACTTGCACAATTTTGGTGTCATTGGGCCTTAGAACTTCTCCAACGCCGTTTCAGACTACTTAGCTCCCTATAGAATGATATAGAAGACTTGAGTATGATATTCTAAGGTTTATCTAGGCAGTAGCACAACTTTAGAACCTTATCTCTATAATTTCCTATTCTTCTATTGGTTCTGCATCACTGGATTCTTAGGTCTGGAAGTCTATTCATCAATTCTGGTTGGATGTAGTTTGGGTTGGAGTGATTTATTGATGGCAGTCAGATTGGGGGTACTCCGTGTGATACTCGGTTAGCTGTTGATCCTAAATCTGATCGACTCTCCTCAGTTCGTGGTACAAGTCCCCAATTCACTCCACCGAGTAGGGTTCAAGTCCCTGCCTTGGTATTATTACCTCAGTTTAGGTACCTGGCAATACCTAGCCGTGGTTCGAGTCTATCGCATTTATCAGTATTGATTCAGGTCCATCGCTCCTTAGTTGCTTTGGTTCGAGTCCTTGGCTACTATTACTCAGTTCAAGTCTGTGGTCTCTTTTATCTACCATCTTGGTTCAAGTCCTTGGTTGTTATCAAATCTCGATTCAATTCCCTGATACTCTTATGATTCTTTGGTTCAAGTCCTTAACTATGTTCAGCTATGGGTTAAAGCTTCAAAATTTCAAAATGGTCTGGTTCAAGTCCACAGAAAGTTGTGGTATTATTGGAACTTCATTAGATTCTGTCATTTTACTTCAAATACCCTTGATCTTATAGGGCTTATGGGAGTTTGATCGGGTGGTTACTTTTATACTTGTGCACGAGCATACCTTTCGGGTTTATGGAAGCCTGGTCGATTTTTGCTAGTTTCTCTTCTCTTTGAGTGTTGAGTACGCTCGTGTACATACCTACCCTGAGTTTCTATTCTGCTCTTAGTGTGATTAATTTCTCACATTTTAGTTTACTTTGACGTATCTTGCTCAGTCGGCCTTTGATGCCTACTAGGTACTTGTTGTTTTGGTACTCATACTATACACTACATCTGTTTTCGTGATGCAGGTCTGTGTATAGCTATCGACATTAATTCGAGCTGGCTGCAATCTTGATTAGAGGTGAGGGTGAGCACATATCATTCTGGATTTACCCATCTCCCTCTGTACATATATATTGCCTATCTTTTACTTTTTGAGACAACCTTATTTCTATGGTCCACTTTCGGGACTTTTACTCTGTTTGTAGCAGGTCTGTTTATGTGACTTCCAGGTTCTGGGAGGGATCTTTTTATTTGTATATATTTCATTTTTCTTTTGCCGTTCAATTGTACTTGTTATTTCATTATTGTTTTTAGTTGCATCATTGGTCTTCTACCCTGACATCCCATTACTCACAGTTTTGAGATACGGTTTGGCTTGCCTACTGGTGGGTCATAGTAGGCGCCATCATGACCTGAGAAATTGGATCGTGACAAAATTAAAGGTGCACAAGCGTAACTACCCTACCCATGATCTTAAGTTAGCAGATATTATGTTTGCCCGAAGGATTTGGCGGTATCACCTCTATGGGGTACATATGGATGTGTTTACTGATCACAAAAGTCTTCAATATATGTTCACCCAAAACGACCTTAATCTAAGGGAGTTGGTAAGAGATGTTCAACGATTGGCTAGATTGAGGGTGGAGTTGAATGGTTTCTATGGCGGTGATGTGTTTGTGCAAAATGGGTCCGAATCATCTTTGATAGTAGATGCTAAGTCAAAACAAGAAACGCACCCGACATTGGTGGAGTTAATATAGAAAAAAGTAGAAGTATTTTCACAAGGAGGAGATGGGGTACTTCACTACCAAGGTCGGTTATGTGTTCCATATGTAGATGGACTAAAGGGTATGATCTTGAAGGAGTCTCATAATTCTTCATACTCTATTCACCCTGGTTCGACTAAAATGTACCAAGACTTAAAGGAGATATAATGGTGGTTTCATGGCATAAAAAAGGACATAATAAAGTTAGTGTCTAAATGCCCAAATTGCCTACAAGTCAAGGCCTAACACCAAAGGTTGGGTGGCCTAGCATAAGACATTGAAATCCTTTGGAAGTGGGAAGATGTGAACATGGACTTTGTAGTGGGTTTGCCTTGTACTCGAAAATATCATGAATTAATTTGGGTCATCGATGATAGAATGATGAAGTCGACTAACTTTGTACAGTCAAAACAATGTATAGCGTCGAGGATTATGCTAAATTATATATTCGAGAATTGGTAAGGTTGCAAGGTGTGCCTTTGTCAATTATTTCGGATCATGGTACTCAATTCACTTCTCATTTTTGGAAATCATTTCAAAAAGGACTTGGCACAAAGGTGAAACTAAGTACCGCATTCCATCGTCAAACCGATGGGCAAGTCGAGCAGAAAATTCAAACACGAAAGGATATGTTAAGGTATTGTGTGTTGGAGAAGGGAGTTGGGATGACCACCTACCACTTATTAAGTTCGTTTACAACAATAGCTACCACTTAAGTATTAAGATGGCATCATTCGAGGGTTTGTATGTGAGATGATCTCTCTGTGGGGCCTTATAGGATCTTGAGACGTGTTGCAAATTTTTCTTATAAGTTGGAGTTGCCTTTGGAAATGGCTATGGTTTATCCAGTATTCCATATGTCCATATTGAGGAAGTGCATAGGTGATCCAAGTTCTATTGTGCCTTTGGAGGTATGAATGATGAAGAAAACTTCACCTATGAAGAGGTCCCGGTTGAAATTTTTGACCGATGAGTCAAGAGATTAAGGAACAACCAAGTTACACCTGTCAAAGTCCTTTAGAGAAATCAACAAGTTGAAAGTACTAAGTGGGAAGCAGAAGTGGATATGATGAAGTGATACGCTAATCTCTTTTGCTCTACTCAAGCATAAGTTATTCATGCTCAAATTGTTTAAGACCTCTACGTTTTAGTTTTCCTAAAGCTTTATATGCATGCATGTTCATAAAATGGGTTTTAAAGTAACGTTTTATGTTTAAGTATCAAAATCTCCTGGTTTATGCATTTTATGTGTTATTGCATTCATATTGGGTTGCTATTCCTCTTTCTATGTCCCTTCTATGTTAGTTGAATATCATTCGAGGATGAATATTTTCCAAGGGGGAGATATTGTAAGACCCTGTAAGCTAAAAAGTCGAAATAAAGGAAAATTTTGGAGAATGGGTTGGATTTTGAGTTCTACGACTCAACCTATAAGTCGTAGTAACTCTTATAAGTCATAGGAGTGACTTGTAGGCTTATGTTGAGGCTGGAAATTTACTAAGTGAAGGAACAAGTCTATGAGTCAGGGTTACGACTCGTAGAAGGTAAGACGAGTCATAGAAATGACTGGTCAAGGAACTTTAAAACTCAAGTGCTGAAGGGGATCTCAGGGGCATGCAGAGCGACTCGAATATACAACTCGTAAGTGAGTTGATGACTCATAAGAATGGGTCATAGAGAAACTTCAGAGATTCAGTCCTCAGAGTTTTCTCAGACCCTACAGGATGAGTCCTTTTTACGAATCGTAGAAGGGCCTACAATTCATAAGGACTATTTGTAAGGTCAGTTCTGGAAAGTTTTAAGATGGGCATTTTAGTCCTTTTCTACATTTTATCAGTAAAATACGGTCGTTTGGGATTAAATCTACCCTATCTAATGACCCTAAACCTTTCCACACCCCTCATTCTCATATTAACTCCCTTACAAAACCCTTTCCTCTCAAGATTTCTCTCAAGGCTCTCTCCATCCCCTATGTTATTTTCTAGAGTTCCTTAAGATCAGGTTCTCCTTTCAATCTCAAGTCAAATTCACCAAGGTATATGGGTCTTTATCCATGGGTTCTTTCACCCATGGAGCCCAAATTCTCTTTCAAACTAAGTCTTTCATTTCAAGTAAGAATTTTTTACGGTTTACTCTATCTTCTAATTAATAGCATGAATCATGATTAAACCATTGATTATTGGTCTATTTTGACGCAATATGATTTCAAATACATGGATGGATCAATTACAAGTATTTCTCTACTTAGTTCCTTAAAGGTTCTTGAGATTCATGGTGGGTTGTTTAAAGCATAATTTTGAATTGATAAATTACATGGTATTTCTTCATGATTTTAAATAAGTACATGTTGGAAAGTTGATTTGGCATGAACCCACCTAGTTCACTCTATTTTTCATGAAAGTGTAATTTTTAAAGTTATAGACTCCATCAAAATGTTTATGAAATCTAATGACCAAGGTTATGGGAGTCTTTGAATGAAAGAATGAATGTTAGTGTGAGGCTCTCTCACCTAAATTAGTGGATTCTTTATGTGAATGGACAATTCTTGCATACTTGAATCACTAAAGGTTTTATGCAGCTATTCTACCGAATGATGATTCCAAGTCTCAAAGTATATGTGTATATATATGTTTATGTTAGTAAGATATGCTATTCCATGGAATTTGACATAGCACCAAATGAGGCTTGAGGTGGGGTTCAGTAATGAAATTCTAGTAGCAACCTCTAGTTTCTTGAACTATGTGCCAACATTGGAGCCCTTGTAGGCTAGGCTAGTGGATCCACAAATGGCCATTAAATATTAAAGAAATAAATATTGACGGAGTTCTACTTGGAAAGTTGTCTCCCCTTCCAATGTAGGGGTTACTTTGAATTCCATGTTATAGCTCACATGGTCTTAATGTTGGTTATAGTCATCTTCCCACAACTGAATATTTCAAATGCTATTTACTTGATTTATAATCCATGCACTCACTTTTGCATTTCTCCTTATAAATAATGTGTCAATGTTTTCATCATTTTGCATGCCTACATACTTAGTACATTCAAAGTAATAACGCATTCTTTTGCCTACATATTATCACCATGTAGGGACCAATGTACCTCCTCATTCTCCTCTACATGGCTAGATGAGATATCGCTTGAAGGCTACTTATGGTGAGTTCCCATGCTTCGAGAATGATACTTCTTTATATTTCTAGCTTATGATGTGTTGAGTCTTTTAGACATTTATTATGATATTTTATTCTATTTTGATTGAGGGTGAGCTAGGGACTTGTCTTAGCCCCTACCAAGTCTAGAGATAGAGGTATTGTTAGACATATGTAAGTTGAAGTTTGACTGTTATGGTTCTTATTATAATGTTTCCCTTAGTCCCTCTTCCCCCTTGATTTCTGTTGTTTATTTATTGTCATTACCTATGAAAGTCTAAATAAATGCTAAGATTCTTGGGTGAGGTATCTTCGGGTTCCTCATTCTCCGTGTCACGTCTACGCCCTAGGCTCTGATCATGACAAACTGACATTATTTATTCAAGTTATTTTTCTTCTTCTTCTGTATCTTGTGGTCATCCTTTATTTCTTTACTCTGATTAATCCAATCTCTAAGGCAACCTAAAACATTCATAACATTGCTCCCCAATAAGTGTCAATTATCTCTGATCTGCTACCTTCCTTGACTAAATATGCTCTCTGATGCAACAGTTGACATTGGAACTTTAGCACATCCCTAGCATGGTTGATAGTACTAGATATTATTTTTGGTTGTTCTTCCATCATTCCAATGTGCTAACATTATTTTCATAGCACTTTAGGGCCCGTCTCAAATAACAATTAAGCTTGTCTTGATTTACGCTCATTTGTGATATAGGTTGTATTCTTTTCCAAACAAATAAATTAGTAACACAATGAGCATGCATACCTTGTGCCTGTCTTTTTAAAGATGATGGCTTGTCAGAAGGACGAGATAGAGGAACAATATGAGTAGAAGTAGCATTATCAAGTAAAGTGACATAATGATTATATAATATTTGAATATGATCAATTGTATCACTCATTGTCTTAAACATACTTGGTTCTTCTTTATTTTTAATTTATAAAAAACTATATATAAGCCGAACAAATTCATAAATAGTAGCAAATTTCATACACAGATTTAACATAGAATCAATCAAATAAATAGGAGGAATAGCAAAAAAAAATTTTAAAAAAATTTCAATCATTTCATCTACAACCTCTTTGTAATCTACTTTAAGTTTATATTGCATAAGCAATAAAGAAAGATCGTCTATATAAGCTAAAACATTACAAACAATAGGATAATAAGCACCAAAAAATTCAACAGTACCCACATAAACAATTTCTTAAAAAATAACAACATCATTAATTTTAACCCAATCAGATTCTCGCAACTTGACTTCGAGAAAATTATAGGAGAACTTTCAAAAATAGTAAAGATTTGAAACATAATTCGGCTCCTTAGCTACAGTTTGCTTGATTACATTTTGCAGCTTAATTTCAGTTGTTATGCCAATTTCACTTGTATATCTCTCTGTATTATATAAATTGGGCTTTTCCATTTGTATATCTCATTGTATTATACAAATTGGGATTTTAAAATATATTGTATGTATTCGCTTCCAAATTTGATTTAGAGATTTATATATTTGCTTCCAGATTTGATTTAGTAATTTGTATATTCACTTTCAGATTTGTATATGAGCCCCAATATTTTTATAATAACAAATTTTATTAAATTATAGTCAATTCGCGTAATTTAAAAAACTATAGCTATATTAAATAATATACTAGTAATTTTTGTCAATTCATATAATTTTCCCTTCAATTATATGCATATTGATAAAAGTTGTTGTTGTAGGGGCCGTATAAATATTGCAAGTCTTTAAAAAATCATAAGTAGAATTCAACCTAGTATCAATTTCTTTAGGTATTAATCTTGGTCTATGTCACGATCCAAGCGTAGGGCCTAGACGCGACACAGCGAATGAGACACCCATAGGTACCTCATCCAAGCCTCTTTGCATTCATTTAGCTTTTCATAAGCGGAAATAAAAGGGATAATGGAACTAAGGGAGAACAACATAGAATATGAGTTAAAATTGTAAAACCTCAGAAATGTGAAAGGTCCTAAACTAATGAACAAAGGATGAATTCTCAGAAAGTGAAGAAAATTGGCACTAGGAGCTGACCACGGAAGCCATCACAGGTTGTGGTAAGTATCATGGACCGTGGTGAGCAACCATGGTAGAGATTCATAGACTCATACTTGCAGGAGACGAGCCACGATGGAGGACCACGGGCCGTGGTGAGCACCACAGACCGTGAAGCCTTCCGTGATGACCCTTCCCCAAGACCCTCAGGAATTTCCCAAGGCAAGGTCCATAGATGACCACCACCAATTATGGATACCTCTATAGATCGTGGTGTGTCTTCGTGGTGGACACTCTGCAAGTCCACTTGCAGGACCTTCACCTTTCACAGCCCGTATTTCCCTTCACGGACCTTGAAGGGGCTCTGTGGTGAAACTTCAAATACTAACCTACAGGCCCTCTCCAAATATTTCCAAGTTCCTTACCACAGGACCCCATCACTGACCATGGTGAGCACTACAGACCGTGAAGGATCCCTGCGAAGCCAGTTTCGGTCAGAATTTAAAAGGGATAATTTGGTTTTTTCCTGTGTTATAATTTAAAGTGGTGTCATTTTGAGGGTAGAATTCACCCATATAAAGCCCCTAAACCCTTCCAAGACCTTATTCTACACACTTAGGCTCAAGACTTACAAATCCTCTCTTCTCAAGCTCTCCCTAGGATTCCAAGACAAGATTAGGGTTTCATCTCAAGACCTCTCCAAGTCTCCATTCCTCTCCAAGTCTTTATTAGGGATTTGTTTCCCCCAAGGTATGTGGGTTTCATCCATGGGTTCTTCCACCAATGGAGCCAAAATATTTTCCCAACTTGATATTTCAAATTCCAAATAATGAATCCTCATGGGCTTTTACATGATGACTCAACATTCATAGATTATTATATATTTTAAGTCTATTTACATATATTGATGTATATTGACTCTCAATTGCATGAAATGAATGATTTGTTAAAGTACCTATTTGAAGTCTTGAAAATTGTTTTCAAATATATATGGTGGGTTGTTTAAGATGTGTATATTTTGATGCATTTCCATCACTCTCATGCATGCAAGAATTCTTTAAATGCATTTGAAGGTTTACAAAATGAACCCACCTAGTCTCCTTATGTTAAAGTGAAGTTGAAATGTAAACTTTTGACTCCCAATGAGAGTTATTAAGTAAATATTTATGATAATTGAGTTATGATGAAATGATTGATGAAAGGGCTTATTAGCCAAAGCAAGATTTCAACGTGAAAGGATAATTCTCGCATTGAATCAAATAAAATGTTTTAATGAGCTATTCCACCGAATGATGATTTGATGATTAAGTTATACAATGATTAGGTTATTATGATATCTAAATGTATTTCGTGGGATTGACCACCAAATGTAGCATGTAGATGGGGACTTGACCTAAGGGGTCCTTAAGTAAAGTCTCATATTGCATTAACTATGCGCCAACATAGGGGCCCTTACCATCTATTTAGGCTAGTGGATCCACGATTAGCCATTAAAGTTAAAGTTAAAGAAATGATTAAAGTTGAAGGTGTTATATCTGGCAAGTAGACTCCCCGTGCCAATGTAGGGGGTTATGTTGGATTTCATGTACTAGCTCGCATGGTCTTAAATATTGGTTACGGTCATTTTTCTATTCACTTACGCATATTGATTATAAATGTCTTGATGTTCTTCATTATATAGCATGCTCGCATACTTAGTACATTTAAAGTACAACGCATACTTTTTTTTACATGATATCACCATGTAGGGACCGGCGTCGCTTCACACTCTCTTCCACGTGTTTAAGTTTGATCGTTGAATGCTACCACTTTTGGTGAGTTCCCATGGTTCGAAAACAATACCCTTATTTCCCTTCTAGCTTATACTATGGCTAAACTTTGAATTCCTTTTAGTACTTGTTCTTTTATTATGAGGATGAGCTAGGGACATGTCTTAGCCCTCAGAAAGTCTTTAAAGTAGAAGGTTCCCTTAGTCCCGATATCCCTTTATTTTTCTGCTTGATTTGTTTTTCATTACCGATGAAAACCTTAATGAAATGCTAAGAAGCTTGGGTGAGGCATCTACGGGTGTTTCATTCACCATGTCACGTCTAGGCCCTAGGCTCGGGTCATAAAAAACAATCTTAAACATCATACATTTATGTCCAAGCATACCTCTACTAAAAGACTTGGTGAGGGCTAAGAAATGTCTGTAGCTCACCCTCATATTAAATGAAACAAAGTACCAAAAAGGAATTCAAAAGTCTTTACATAACATAAGCTAGAAAAGAGAAAGGTTACTATTCCCGAAACATGGGAACTCACAATGGTAGTAGCCTTCAATGATCAAACTAGCCACGATGAGGTGAATGTGGAGAAACGTCAGTCCCTATATAGTGATAACATGTCAGGAAAAGAGTATACATTAGTACTTTGAATATACTAAGTATGTAGGCATGCATGAACATTAAAGATACTTTTGAACATTTTTGTAGTATGAAACATAGTATAATGCATGCATAATCAATCATAGAAAATAACACTTGAAACATTTATTTTGTGGGAAGATGACTACATCTGACATTTAAGACCATGTGAGATATCCAACATAAGCCCCTAACATTGGCACGAGGAGACAACTTGTCGGGTAGAGCTTCATCAACTTCATTCATTTCTTTAACATATAAGGCTATTTATGGATCCACTAGCCAAAGCCTATAAGGGCTCCTATATTGGCATATTGTTAATGAGACAAGGGGTTGCTGCTAGGATTCCCTTACCGAAACCCACCTCAATGCTCCATTCGGTACTAAGTTAATCCCATAGAATAATTCATATAATAAGAACATAGTCATTTACAGAGCTATGGATCTTCAAAACATCACTCGATAGAATAACTCATTAAAATCTTTCATTTGATTTACACAAGTGAGAATTGTCCTTTCATAAGTGGAATACATCATTTCATAATCATTTCATAACACTCCCTTGGTCATAAACATTTGCTTTCATAAACTTTTATTTTGGAGTCAAAGCTTTCAATTCAACTTCATTCAGAAAATAGTGAAACTAGGTGGGTTCTATTCATTTAACCTTCAAATCATTGACATCAATGCTAGCATCTATGAGAGTAATATAATGCATCAATTAAAACATCTCTAAGCAACCCATCAATACACTTTAAAGCTCATCTTCATGCCTTTATTTAAGGATCTTTGATAAATAAACCATTTCATGGAATTAAGAGCCAATATAGGTACATAAACTTCAAATAGATAACAATCTATGCATTTGGAATCATAATATAAAAAACCATAAGATTTTACCATTTGAAATTAAATTTCTAAGTTGAGAAAATACTTGGGCACCACGGAAGGAAGAATCTATGAATGAGACCCTCATACCTTGGGGAAATAAATCCCAATGTAAGCTTGAAGATGGGGGCTTGAAGTTATTGGAATGAAACCCTAGCTTTCTTGGTAAAAAGGAAGACCTCGAGAGAAACTTGAGAGGTTAGGGTTTTGAGTTATTAGAATGTGAGTTAGAAAAAATGGGTTTGGGAGGGCTTAGGATCATTTAGATAGGGTGAATTCAATCCTCAAAATGACCTCACTTTGTTGTTAAAAAACAAAAAAAAAATACCCCTATTAAAACTGTCTAGACTCAGCTTCACAGGGGACCCATCATGGTCCGTAATGCTCACCACGGCCCGTGGGGGTGTCCCGTGGTGAATGACTTGGAGGAGGAAATCTTAGGGTTTGCAGGAAAGTCTCTGCGCTTCCTCCACGGAGACCTTCATAGTCTGTGGAGGGCATTACGGTTCGTGAAAAGTTGTTGTGGTGTAGGAACTATAAGAGTGACCACCTGGAACACACCACGGTCCACGAAAAGCTCCACAGCCCATGGTGGTCACTCGTGGTCTTTGCCTTGGAAAGTTTTCTGAGGCCTTAGGGGAGCGGTCACCATGGAGGGAACTATGGTCCGTGGTGCTCACCACGGTCCATGGTCCCTCACCGTGTCTCTTTCTTAAAGGGTTGGAATTCAGAACCTCCACCACGGTGTCTCACCATAGGGCGTGGTGCATTCCACAGCCCGTAATGGCCTTCCATGGTCATCACCTGGTGCCAGTTTTCTACATTTCTCTGAAATTTCATTCTTTATTCCTCGTATTAAGACCTTTAAACTTTCGGGGTCTTACAATATCTCCCCTTGGGAACATTCATCCTCGAATGAGAATCATTAGCATAGAAAAGGACATGGCACGAGTACTAGCAATCCAACATGAATGTAATGACACTTGAAATGCATAAAACATGAGATGTTTAAACTTAGCATAAAACATGACTTAAAATCTCAACTTCATGAATCCGCAAGCATATGAAGACTTAGGAAAACTGAAGCATAGGAGCCTTAAACATTTGAGCATGAATAACTTAGTACCTTAGGCTTGAGTAGAATGAAAGAGATGAGGGTACCATTTCATCATATCTACTTCCGCTTCCCATGTAGCACCTTCAGCTTGTTGATTCCTCCAATGGAATTTAATGGATGCAACTTCCTTGTTCCTCAATCTCTTGACTTGTCGGTCCAAAATTTCAACCAAAACCTCTTCATAGGTCAAGTTTTCTTGAACATTCACTAATTCCAATGGGATAGTGGAACTAGGATCACCCACGCATTTTCTCAACATTGACACATGAAACACCGATGAACTATAGTCATTTCCAAGGGAAACTCCAACTCATAAGCAACCTTACAAACACATCTCAAAATCCTATAAGTCCCTACATACCTAGGGCTCAATTTTCCCTTTTTACAAAACCGAACCACACCCTTCATGGGTGAAATCTTCAAGTATACCCAATCATCCACATTAAACACAAGATCCTTTCTTCTAGTATTGGAATAAGGCTTTTGATGACTTTGAGCCATCTTCAACCTTTATCTAATGACTCTCACCTTCTCCAAAGCATTAAGCACCAAATTGGGACCCAATAAGGCCAACTGACCTACTTCAAACAAACCAAGAGGAGATCTACATCATCTCCCATACAAGGCCTCAAATGGTGCCATCTCAATGCTTTAGTGGTAGCTATTATTGTAGGCAAATTCGATAACCGGTAAATGATCATCCCAACTACCTTTGAACTCCAACACATAAGCCCTTAACATATCCTCTAGCTTTGAATCATCGTTTGGTTGCCCATCGATTTGAGGATGGAATGTGGTACTTAGCTTCACCTTGGTACCAAGTCCTCTTTGAAACGATCTCCAAAAATAAAAAGTGAATTGGGTACCACAAGATGAAATAATTCACAGAGGCACACCATGCAACCTCACCAATTCTCGAATATATAACTTAGCATAATATTTGGCACTATAGGATGTCTTGACCAGTAGAAAGTGAGCCGATTTCATCATTGTATCAATAATCACCCAAATCGAGTCATGATTCTTCTGAGTACAAGGCAAACCCACTACAAAATCCATATTCACATCTTCCCACTTCCATGTAGGGATTTCAATGTATTGGAATAGGCCACCCAACCTTTGATATTCAGTCTAAACTTGTTGGCAATTCGGACATTCATCTATGAACCTTGCTATGTCCTTCTTCATTCCACTTCACCAATAAAGCTCATTTATATCTCGGTACATTTTTTTAACCAGGATGAAAAGAGTATGAAGAATTATGAGCCTCCTTCATGATCAAACTCCTTAGGTCATCCACATTCGGAACACATAACCGGCCTTGGTAATGAAGTACCCCATCTTTTCCTTGTGAAATAACCTCTACTTTCTTTTCTTTTACCAACCACTTTAACTCTACTAATGTCGGGTCAAGGTCTTGTTTTAACTTAACATCCACCACCAAAGATGATTCGGACCCATTATGGACAACTATACCACCAACATCAAAACCACTCAACTTCACACCTAATCTTGCAAACCAGTGAACATCCTTTGCCGATTCCCTCTTTTCTTCATCAATATGAACCATACTCCCCATAGACACCCTACTAAGTGTAGCAGAAATCACATTAGATTTACCCAAATGATAATGCACACTCATAGCATAGTCCTTAAGGAGTTTTAACCACCTCTTTTGCCTTAGATTGAGGTCCTTTTGAGTGAACACATATTGGAGACTTTTTTGATCGGTGAACACATCCACATGTACCCCATAGAGGTAATGCCTCCAAATCTTTAGAGCAAATACAACGGCTGCTAACTCAAGATCATGGGTAGGGTAGTTACATTCGTGTACCTTCAATTGCCTAGAAGCATAGGCTATAACCTTACCGTTTTGCATCAATACACAACCCAAACCAATCTTTGAAGCGTCATAATACACCATGAACCCTTCCAATCCTTCCAGTAGAGTGAAAATAAGAGTGGAGGTAAGTCAATCTCTCAAAGTTTGGAAAATTCTCTCACACTCATACGTCCATAGGAACTTTGCCTTTTTTTGAGTCAATTTTTCATAGGAGATGAAATAGAAGAGAACCCTTCAACGAACCTTCTATAATACTAGGCTAGACCCAAAACTCTCATAATATTTGAAGGAGACAATAGGCCAACTCCTTACCGCCTCTGTTTTCATAGGATCAACCTTGATCCCATCGCCGGATACTAACACTTGTTAAATTTGGCGAACAATTCCCTATCCTTTAAGGTTTGAAGCACAAATCTCAAGTGATCCTTATGTTCTTTCTCACCTCGAGAGTAAATCAAGATGTTATCAATGAAGACCACCACAAAGTATCAAGGTAGGGTTTGAACACCCTATTCATTAAGTCCATGAACACTGTCGGCGCATTCGTCAACCCAAATGACATCACTACAAACACAAAGTGATCATACCTTGTTCGAAATTCCATCTTGGGAATGTCACATTCTCTCATCCTTAGTTGATGATAACTAGACTAAAGATCAATCTTGGAGAATTGACTTTCCCCTTGCAATTGATCAAACAAATTATCTATCCTAGGGATTGGATACTTGTTCTTAATGGTCACCTTGTTCAATTGATGGTAATCTATGTACATCTGAAGCGACCCATCTTTCTTTCTTACAAACAACACGGGAGTATCCCATGGTGAAATACTTGGCCTAATAAAACCTTTCTCCAACAAGTCCTTTAGTTGTTCCTTTAACTCCTTTAATTTTGCTGGGGCCATTTGGTTGGGAAGATTAGAGATAGGTTAGGTGTCGAGGAGAAGGTCAATACCAAAATCAACTTCTCTTTCAAGAGGGACACCGAGAAGGTCATCGAGAAAGACTTCATTAATTATTGGGACAGACTCAAGAGGAGAAACTGATTAATAATAATATTAATAATATTAATAATAATAATAAGAATAATAATAATAATAATAAGAAGAAGAAGAATAATAAAAATTAGAATAAGAACAAGAACAACAACAACAATAAAAAAAAATAACAAGTAGAATGTCACGACCCAAATCCGGGTGTGATGGCACTCATCTCAACCCACCGAGACAAGTCAGCCTAATACCCAACGGAAAGTAGATGCGGAAGAAAATGGCATAAATCAAAATTTAACTTAATTGAAAATACATAAAACAAACTCAAACTTCCCCAAGATTGGTTGTCATGTGTATAAGCCACTAATACATTACCGAAGTACGAAAGAAAATACAGTCACAATGTCTTTGTCTCTAGAATAGGACTAAAATATAATAAAAGAGTAAGAGGTGTCCGTTAGATGGATGTAACAACTACCTCAACACTCGAGATGACAGCCTCAGAATTGGTAGTAAACACTAGGAGATCAAGCAGGTCCGGACTCACAACCTACACAAGTGTAGAAGCAAGGGGTGAGTACCAAACAACACGGTACTCAGCAAGTGGATAACTAAAACTAAGAAAAGCTCAATAGATACAAGTACTCCTGTCATCCCAACCGAACCTCCTCAACTACAACCTGCATAAAGCCAGCCCAACTCTACACTCTACACAATAATAATAATATAGCCCACGAATATTGATCGGTAGTCTTATCAAGTGAATCATACCAAGTCAAATTCAACATATATAGAGCAATAAGTGGTAAACACGAATTCACAAATATCAACAAAATGCGATGCAATGCAATGAGATGATGCATGCCTGTCCTATCGATACACATCCACTGAATTACAGTCCGGAACCCATGGGGGACATTTCTGTCCATGTAACCTGCCACGGAGCGTGTGGCCCATCCCCTCAATATATATATATCCTGTCACGGAGCATGTGGCCCAATCCCTTTATTTCATAATACCTGTCATGGAGCGTGTGGCCCGACCCCTTTGTTTCATATCAATTTCAGTCTCTGCACAGTATATTAGAACCAATGCAATCAATTCATGTTCATATGATTCACGATAATGACATGACAA